>NC_067239.1:31882239-32182239 GCF_019924925.1 Ctenopharyngodon idella | reverse complement strand
GGTTCTGGATGCTCCGAGCGCGAACGGGCCCTTTCAGCCGGTGGCCCTCATGCACTTTAGAGGTGAGACGTTTGTCTTATTGTGTCTGTGTAGGAAGAGAGCGACGAGGAAGGTTGCTATGCGATGATTTGTGGCCGCCGTTACGAAGGCAGAGGAATTTTCAACGTCCAGTGGGTTTTATTTTGAAGGATTTTGGTGTAGATTCAAATGTGTTTGTTTGAGTTTCCTGCTGTTTTTGGCATATGCTTGCAGCGTTTTTGCATGCATTTGTGAGCACACTAGATGCATTCGATGGCCAAAAATGCTGTTCAGGTAGGTTTTGAAACGCAGCCTGTATGTTGCTCGGGTAAATGTGGAAAACTCTGTTTACAATGCGCTGCTGCTGGTTAAGGAGGAGGAGGAGGAGGAGGAGGAGGAGTGGGTCTGTTTAACTAGTCCCATCCCCCCTCACCAGACCACTGATGATGTCAGGGGAAGTGATGTCACAGCTTCAGGAAGAATGCATGCATGCTTGCTAGAAACTGCATCCTGACGGCCAGTTTCTTCTGCTTTACGTTTCCTTTTCTTCATGTGTTTGTAATTATCCATGCATTTGTTGCATGTTTATTGCAATGCTTTAAATATGCTGCTAGATGCATGCATACTGACATACTGCTCTCACCATTCCTGCAGTATATAGTGTGCATGCTTATGTAAATATGCATAGAATATCATTCATCACACTGGAAAAGCAAGGTCAAGCCGATTGCATTGCATTGTGGGATGCAGTATTCAATGCATGCAGAATATTTGCATACTTCACATTTCTCACGCAGTACATTCAAGGACTGAAGTTGGTTGTTCAAATGCTTTCTCGATTGAATCATCTTGTTTCGAATCAGATCGAGTTGTTTATGAATTGATGCATCAGTCAGACCCGTGTTGACATGGGCTCACATGTCAGTGTCATCGCGGTGGTGTTTTCACAAGTAAACCACAGCTGCCACTCCCATGTGCTTAAAGGGAACCGTGAGTCGAGTTTCTCACAGGCGTGACCTTTACAGATCGCGTTCAGTGTCAGGACCAAAATAATGAAGGGGTTCATATTATTTTAGACCGTCTATACTTGGTATTAAGATTCTAGTGATCTACATTAAATACAGGTGTAAATGGGGTCCTAAATTCTTCGTTATTTTGTGAAGAATCACTGTGCAAAAATAAAACTAAAAGAAAACCATGTGATGTAAACATTTACCCAAAAAAACCCAATACGATATGCAAAAGCACTTTAACCTGTACATATGAAATAATTGTCTGGAAAAAATCTTTTTCTTTTTTATATGTATCATATTTGATACTTAAATGCCTCATATAGTCTGATATATTGAGAATATGGAGGGGAAAAAACAGCTCAGTTTTATTCAGAGGCCCAAACTGAGCAAAAATATGCAATTTGGTGCGTATTGGAATTTATATGGACAAAAAATAAGATTAAATTCTGATGCTTGTAATGCAGTTTTGAGAGCAAATTTAGATTTAGTCATAGTCTTTTGACTAAAATGGCATTTAGTTTTAGTCATATTTTAGTCATAATTCTAAATATCATAAGATTTTAGTCAGCTAAATCTACAATCGAATGTGTTTAGTTAAATTGTAATGCTTTAATTAAGAATTTCTCTAAAATTTCCAAACCCATACTCCTGGAGAAAACATCTATTAACATGTAGATATAAGTATTAAAGTTTGAACATGCGATGCAGAAACAGATTTAGCTGCTGTGATATACAACTTCTTTATTTATCTTAAAATTAAATAAAACCACTTCTTTTCAATTAATGATACATGTATTTATTCTTTATAACAACTTGCATACATCATTCTTTATTCTTTCAAGCAGACTGTATAAATTATTAAAGCTATGAAAGAGCAGTGAATGCTTTTCTCTTTTTCTTTTGGTGTTTGATTAATATTAAGGGCACAGACAGCATTAGGTTTATTAGGCTGCTGTCACTTTAAGACCGAATGCGCGGATCCACTGATGCACATACGATAGTCTCACAACTGTTTACGTTCTCTTAAGACATAACCGACTCTGTTTATGTGAATACTCTCCAAAATGGACATTTTGACTTAATGTTGTGTGTATTTGTCATTCAGATGCGAAAGAGAGCTCAATTCAGTACTCGTGCGCTGTATAGCTTCCTGTATACGCGGCTGCGCGCTTCGGGTGTGTGTGCACAGAAAACTGTACTGAATATAGTTCTCTTTTGTGTTGTCACGCTTTATCAGATCTATCCATATGTCTGCTCTTCTCTTTCTCCCAGAATTTTATATTTTTGAACATTTTATGAGGCATGCATCAAGGGTATGCCAACTCACGTCCCGCCGGATAGATCAGCACGTTACAATTCAAATGTTGGTTATGGCCCCTCCCTAACATTTTTGTCTCATTTTTATTAGTTGACGAAAATGTCAGTTTATAGTTTTTGACATTCAAATCTGTTTATTTAGTCATCTTCTCATTTTCATCTGTGAAAAAATGTTGTTGATAAATTATTCGTCAACAAAATTAACACTGTTGTAATGTAAATCAATGAGATCTTTGTAACATTATCGCAGATACTGACATGAAATGCATATGAAATATCTGTCAATAATCTTAGTAAGGTGATATTTAAATTAGTGGTGTGAATCATTTGGTACCTATTCTCGATTTTGAATCAAATTTCGATTTGATATATGCATAGATTGTTACTTTTCCTATTTGACGGCGGTAGACGGTTTAATCAGTCTTGAAGAAAAAAATCCCACTGAATTAAATGTGAACCGTGTTTTTCTTCTCATTTTAGTCAACCCAATATTATAAAATTTAAGCTGACTGCGATCATTACACACATGACTGGCAGTCTTCTGTAATTAAGCAAGGCAGGCAATTTTAATTTACTTTTGATATTAAAATAGGAACAAAGAAGCAAACATTAGGACAAATACAATAGAAAAAATATACAAATTAAATCAACTTTAGGTTTTTCCAGGTACAGTAGCCTAGGTTTATTTAAAATGTAGTAAGAAATGCTACAAAAATTGAATAATCAAATGTAAAAAAAACCAAACACTGTATAGTCTTCACTGTACAAATATAAATTGAATTATATTAAAGATACAAAAGTGATTTTAGTCAAAAGCAGTGAGTTATTTTGTTTTATTAACATTAATAAAACAGACGGCAGCAGTTTATGATTCTGCTGTCCCTTTAAGATTGAATGCACGGATCCAATATACTGTTACACATCCGATTTTCTCCTAACTGTTTACATTCGCGTAGGACATAACAGACTGTGTTTGCACGAATACTCCACACGATGGGTATTTTGACATAATTGTGTGTGTAATTGACCATGTAAGCGCAATAAGATGTGAAAAAGAAGTGAATTCGGAATCGCATGCATCTGAGAAGAGGCATATTTTGAGTCCTTTTCTACAGCTTATTGTGATTAATAACACTCTAACATGTTCACCCTCAAAAACCTAGATGGCCGTCGGCGGCCAGAAAGAACTATCATTCTAAAATGTTTAATAACTTTTGAACCGCTAATCCAATCTGTATGCTTTAAAATGTACCGATTCTCGGCTTTCCAGTGATATCGCATTTATCTCATTCTGACATTCAGAGGCTCCGTGGTGAGACTGGTTATGTCATCAAAATCTGCAGCATTGATTCGTTAAGGCAATGCATGTGGTTTGTTCCAAACAGGAACGATTGTTGATGCCTAGTCCCGCCTCCTATGCCCAGATTGGTTCAAACCATCATCATCTCAACCAGTAAACATAGGTTTTGGTCATCTGAACCACGATACTATCATGTTTCTTTGGAAGTATGAATAAGCGCAAAGTGAAAGTATTTGCGTGCGCGTGTATCTGCGTGTATGAAAACAAACACAAAAATTACAGATTTGAAAGAGAACACTCATGTTACAAAGCATGACTTTGTTTTATCCTCATGTTATGTCAGTTTCACATCAGATAAGTTATTGCAATTTATGTTTTCAAACGTGTCTCTACGCAGTGAACCGGTGCAATCAAATGCAACGCGAACGTGAGGAGTACAGCCACAGGACTGCTCTGTTTGGTTGTTATATTATCTAAATACTTATTTTATAGTTTGTGAAGATCATTAAAATTAATAGTTCAGTTGAACTACTTATTTTTCTCTTTCATTTTGTGTGTATTTTGTGAAAAAACTGTTTTTATTTTCGTTGCACAATTTTCATAATTGTTTTCATTACTTGCAACACTGTTTGTTTTTATTCATGTTCAGATTGAAAAAAATATTTCTCTAATAAGTCACTTTTGCTTTAGTGTTCTGTTGTATAACATTTTTTTTGTATTAATTTTACTCCCTGGTCTTTTTTGGACACAGATTAGGGATAAACAGGTGTACTTTATTTATTGATAAAGAGTAATATTGTAGTTTTATCTAGAGTAATATTGTAACAAATGGCTATAACTTGCTTAGAGATTGTTAAATTTATACAAAATTTCATGTGAAAGTTTAAAACATCCAAGTATAACTTTTTAAAAGAAAAAATCCAAACTTCAGGAAGTTTTGTGTGCATTTACAGTGAAAAACACTAGATTTTTGCTGGCGTTTTTTTGAAATTCTGGGAATTTTATCCATTCTCAGACAAAATAAATGTAAAATTGGCACTTTAAATGAGCTAAACGGAAACTTGTCCTGTTTATTATTATATATAGCACTTGATGCTGACTGCTAGAATGGGTTAGAAAACCAGAGAAAAGTGCAGGTGAGTCAGGTGCCCAAAAATGCTCTAGGTCTTTAAGGCTTAATAACTTTAGTAGTACTGCAACGTTAAAGAAGTTAGGGTTGGGTTTTTGTCCCCCACCGCTAATCTACATTAAATACAGGTGTAAATGGGGTCCAAAATGCTTTGTGATTTTGTGAAGAATCACTGTGCAAAAATAAAACACTGCCAATCATGTGCAGCTTTAAAAGAAAACCATGTGATGTAAACATTTTGAAAAGTCAATGCAGGAAAAACACAATACAATATGCAGAAGTTCTTTAACCTGTAAATCCTGACATATGAAATATTTGTCAGTTTTTTAATTGGAACAGTTTTTGAACCTTTAGACAAAATATTTCAATACAGTTTGCATGTGTGTTTTATGTTATTTGATACTTTTGACTCATATAGTCTGATATAGTGAGAATATGGAGGGGGAAAAAAACAGCTCAGTTTTATTCAGAGGCCCAAAATGAGCAAAAATATGTCATTTGGCTGATATTTATGGACAAAAAGATGTAAATAAATGAGATCTTTATAACAGTATAGCACATAAAATGCATATAAATATTAATATCTGCCAATAATATGTCTTAGTTTTCTAATCAAAGCTCTGTAGTTTTAAAACATATAATGCAATGCAGTACAATGATGATTGAGAGATGAACAAATAAACCTGATAATCATATTTGATACTTATGATTTTTCTAATAAATGATGTCTGGATAATCAAGTAAACTGAAGTAGAAATATTACTAACAATATCAAAGTTATTCTTATGTTTATTTGATAAAAATCAGTGCAGATTTGACAGCAGAAAGACAAGAGCTGAAGGAGGTTTGTACAATTATACTAAAAGACTTTTACTGGATAAAACAGTCTAAACTATCAATCAGACGACAGAAGGACTGGAGGAGATTGCGTGCCTTAATTCATGTATCAAAACAGTTGTTTTTGAGATGGTCGTGTTTGATTAATTCTCCTCTTCTCCGTCGCTGCAGATGTTCCTCCTGCCGAGCAGGAGAAATTGTTCGTGCAGAAGCTGCGTCAGTGCTGCGTGCTCTTCGACTTCGTGTCCGACCCCCTGAGCGACCTGAAATGGAAGGAGGTGAAGCGGGCGGCGCTCAGCGAGATGGTGGAGTACATCACGCACAACAGGAACGTCATCACCGAGCCCATCTATCCTGAGGTGGTTCACATGGTGAGCTCACACGAACACACGTTGAGCGCTGTTTTGAAGCATTGAAGTCTCCAAAATCCAATTTGAGACAAAGCACCCGAACGTTCAGAGAGAGTTTATGAAACGTGTCTTATGCAACCAGAGGAAAGTTCCTGAACTGCTTGAAGTCAGCATGAAAGGGAAGTTTCACTCGTTTTCTTTCCTATTGTGCCGCATATTCAAGTGAAATACTTCTGGAACAAGAACAAATGTAGGGCGGGGCTTGATTTTGTCCTATTTATGTTGCTCATTTCAAACACAAAGTGCTTTATTTAAAAATAATCATTAAGAAATAAAATGGTAACACTTTACAATAAGTCCCCATTCGTAACGTTAATGCTTATTGTTAGATAGTGATAATTAATGCAAAACAAATCTTTGTTAACATCATTGTTAGTTCTTGTTAGCTCAAGTCCATTAAATATTAACACACCGATTCTTGAGATAAGGGACAAAACATGTCCTACACACAAAAGCCCTCTTTATGTTAAAAATAAATTCATCAAAATAAAAATACTTCAAAAAATTACATCTAAAGGAAAACGGGATACTCAGGACATTCATTGCTTTTATTTTTAAATAATTTTGTTAGTATTATTTTAAATACATGCTCTAAAACACATGTAATTTAGCCTGTCCTCAGCATGAGGTCACAATGTAAAATTGCCAAACAAAGTGTATAAAATGCAACAAATTCAAAAATATACATTTAAATTGAAAGGCAGAGATCTGTAATATATCAAACAATACAAAAAGTAAGACTTGAATTATATTTTCCCTTAAAAAAAAAAGCCTATCAAAGTTTGCGTCAACCCCGTCAGGATTTTTTATAATTCTGAATAAATCAGGCAATGTTATGGTCATCTTTACCTCTGAGGAGCACTTACTATTTCCTGCACATTGTGGATCTCACAGCAGGACACGCAGTTTTATATTTTTTTTATATTTTATACAAACAATGTTGAAGTTTCAGTGGTCACAGCTTTAACATGTCAACTCCGTCATCCCCGTGTAATAGTTTCTGTAAATAGTTGTGGGATAAATCTTGGCATTTTTGATCTGTTTATTAAGAGCGCTACAACTGAAGAAAGAAAACAAAAGTTCTCAACTGTACAGCATGTGGTTAAGAAGGAAAAACTTTAAATTTTGTCAACTCCGTCAGATGTCAACTCTTTATGCCTGATGGTTGACAAGTGCTATCAAAAGTCTAATGTGACTTTATGTTTTTTGCATATGGGGAATTCTTCTAATGTTGTTTCATAATCCTATTTACATATACTGTATATTTGGCCCCAGCTAGACCTTTGTCAACACCGTCAGTTTTTGTCAAAATACGGACAGTATTTGTCCGTATTTAACACCGTCAGGTGAAGGTTTTTGTTAATTTTGAAGGAAATGCCTTATTCTTTTTTCAATTCATTGTGTTAAAATATTAAAACATCAGCTGAACTACATGATATCATGTCTGATTTACCTAAGTACATTGGTTATATATGTTTAATATTAAAAAGGAGGTTAGAGAATTAAGGAATTTAGGAACTGGATTGTTCATAATAACTCTAACCCAAGAAAAAAAAAATTAGAGAATTAATTTTTTTCACTTAGCTCCTTTACTGAACACCATTATTACATAATTGAAGACTTTACACTCTTGTTAGATGGGTCAAATTAAAATATCATGCTTTTTAATGCGTCTGATGGAGTTGACACAAATTAAGTTCCAAAGTGAATAAATGTACATTTTTAGAAAAAGCATTTTCAGAAAAACCTGTTCCCTTACATGGTTCATTAGCTGAGACATTTGTCTACAAATATATCAGTTTAAAAATAATGTATTATTAAATAATAAAAACTACCTTCTGTGTACTACCTTAAGTGTCCCTTATCTCAAGAATCAATGAACATATTAATATTGACACTTTTAATTTTAATAATGTATTAATTAACATTAGGAAATTAAGATTATTAAATGCTTTTCATATTATATTTTTATATTTATATTGGATTTCAAAATAATAGCAGATGATTAAGCAGTAAAAAAAAAAAAAAAGATTCTAATAAAAATTTATTTGAGAAGCGTGAATAAGAGAAGAATTGATATGATGATGCAGTGAAGGCACAGCGGAAAGCTTCTTTCCGGTGAACGTGAACAGTATATAAACCACTGACACGCGTGGCTCGGCCATACAAGGTGGTGTTGAGCGTTTGGGCAAATCTGTTGGCTCCTCCAAATCAGATCTGTCGTTTTGCCATCCTTTTAAGGGGCCGTTTTTGGCCGAGAGCTTTGCGTTTAGCACCAGAGAGTCGATTGACCTGCCGTTGGCCTCGGTGCTTCTGCCAGCTGCAGTTATTCCAGCGCTGAATTACATCTCTTTGATATTTATTAGAGCCTGCAGCTGATGTTAAGCCGCGGCCTATCGAAGTGCAAATGGACTTGCGAAATAAGCATGATAATATGTTCTCAAGCACATTTCCCCTTAAAAACACACACACTTTGATGATTAAAGCCAAGAACTTCAAAGTGCTGCGATCGGGAGGATTAAAACCTTTTCTTATGATTCATCTGTGCCACGATTCATTAATCAACCAGCGCTGGTTAGTTGATAAAGACCTCCAGAAAGTTTGTACAGAAATTAGTATATGTCTGTTCTTGAAACTGTAATCATGGAACTGATTATAAATCTATGTACACACTCTTGTCCATTTCAGTTTGCAATCAACATGTTTCGGACGTTACCACCATCATCCAACCCAACCGGCGCAGAGTTCGATCCAGAGGAGGATGAACCCACGTTAGAGGCAGCTTGGCCACACCTGCAGGTGAACACTTTTATTCAGCAAGGATGCGTTAAACTGAACAAAAGTTGCAGTAAAGACATTTATAATGTTTCTGTTTCAAATAAACGCTGTTCTTTTGAACTTTCTATTCATCAAAGAATCCTGAAAAATAAAATGTATCACAGTTTCCACAAAAATATGACTGTTTTCAACATTGATAATAATCAGAAATGTTTCTTGAGAAGCAAATCATCATATTAGAATGATTTCTGAAGGATCATGTGACACTAAAGACTGGAGTAATGATGCTGAAAATTCAGCTTTGATCACAGGAATAAATTACACTTTACTATATATTCACATAGAAAACAGCTGTTTTACATTCTAATAATATTTCACAATTTTTACTGTATTTTTAATCAAATAAACGCAGAAGAGACTTCTCTCAAAAACATTAAAAATCTTACTGACCTCAAACTTCTAAATGGCATTATATATAGGCCTGTTTTATTTAAATTGTATGTATACATCATAGTATCACTTTTATTTGTTAATTTAATAAAATCATTTATAATTAATTATATTGTTTGGTAACACTTTACTTGAAGCCTTTATGTATAATGCATTATAAAGGTGTTAAATGCATTATATCTTTTCATAAATAATTTTAAGCAAAGTTGAAATGCATCATAATATTTGCAGATTCCTTGTTACATCTGAAACTGGTTGTTTGTTGTGTTTTAATGCATTATACTTTCTAAAAGTGTGTTAAATTAATAGATTAGTATTATGATATATTATAACTGTGGTTACAGTTATTCATGAGATCATACAATGCATTATAAGGTGCATAATTTATACATTAAAAATACATCTAATGCATTATATATAAAGGCTTTAAGTAAAGTTTTTACTGTAATACATTAATAAAATCATATAATTGAGAATAATGTGTGTAATTAAGTGGACGCATTAGTTTTTTCTTTAATACAAAAATAAAAAATATTTGGGGGGGTAAAATGTGCTTAATTGTCATGAAATTATTATTATTATATAATATAAAATATAATAAAAAATGTTTAAGAATAAGTGTTCTGTGCTTTGGATAAAAGTGGCCACTAAATGAGTACTTATTTTTCTTTCCACAGCTCGTCTATGAATTTTTCCTGAGGTTTTTAGAGTCACCAGACTTTCAACCCAACATAGCTAAGAAATACATCGACCAGAAGTTTGTGTTGCAGGTATGTTGAAATGAACTCGTCATATGTGTTCAGGTTTAGTTTGTCTTAGATTTTCTGTAATCAACTGGCATTGAAAATCAATTAATCGTTGGTCTTAAAAATGCAAAATGCATGTGCAGGACTCCAAATATCATGTGCACATAGCAGTTTAAATTAATATACTTATTCAGTGTGAGAGTTTCTATTTCCCTGCATTAATATATTGTAAGTTTGCTGTATTTAATGCATTTGTGTGTGTTACCCTCAATAATAATGTTAGTTTTAAAGGGTCATGAAACCGTGTTTTAGTTTTGAAAAATGCTCCAAAAGTGGAGAACAAGAGTTTTATTTTGCTCTCATTGAGTTAAAAGCATTAAAGATTCCCACAAATGCATGCTGCACTTCACTGTTACATGCAACAAAATCATCAAATATATTATACAAGCTCACTGTAAATTACACAAATACATGCATATCCTGTGACAGCAATAATTTAATGCACAAATAACTGCACAGACATTGTGCATCAAATATATACATATGTGAACACGCTGTAGCATTTTTAATAACTTCTGAGACTGTTGTTTTGCAGCGTTTATTCAATCAGTTATATTAATTATGAGCTCTGTGAGGAAGTGAACACTTTTTACAAGTTGAAGTCTTGTAATTATGGTAATTACAACACGGTGTGCGAGACACAGATGAGTCATATGTGCTATAGGTGTAAGGAAAAAAACCTCAAAATCAACAGATGCTAACATTGTGCAGTAGAGCTGCATGATTCTGGGTAAATTGACAATCATAATTTTCTTGTTTAAAATGGAGATCACGATTCTCCCAAGATTCTGAGAAGAGAACTAATCAAAACATGCAATTTACTGGAGGTTCTGACAAAATGTTAATTGCTGCAAATATTTAATAATTTGGATTAATTATTTTCTTTAAAAAAATCAATTTTAATGAATGATTCAATGACTCACTCATAAAGACTTCACTTGTTTCATTACTGGATGAATCAGCATTTTTGAATGAATCTCTTGATTCAATGACAAATACATTTTTTTAACAGTCACTTGTGTGTGTAACGATGTAATGATTCAATCATTATTTGAAGCATCAAGTTTCTTTCAGAAGGTTTTTTACTCTATTTTGATCTCTACTGTAGACATCAGTGTTTATATCTGAACTATAAACTTTTATCCCAGTACTACTGTGATCATCTGAATGATTGTAAGACAGAAATAATGATTCTGTGTGGTTTGTGAAGCTGTTTCATACCTATTAATTCAGCATTCTATAAGTGAAATCGATTGATGTTTGGTGTGTGATTTGATTGCAGCTCCTGGAGCTGTTCGATAGTGAAGACCCTCGAGAGCGTGACTTTCTGAAGACGACTCTCCACCGCATCTACGGAAAGTTCCTGGGTCTCAGAGCTTACATCAGGAAACAGATTAATAATATTTTCTATAGGTGAGACTCATGTGATCTTAGAATAACTGTATAACTGTATAACATCCAGATGATGAAATTAATTAATATTGTTTTACTGCCCACATGACCTTGATTACATTAGATGAAATGTTGTTTCAGAAACAGTTTGATGTTTTGAAATATTTTTTTTCCCCTTTGGAATAATGTGAACTTATTTTAATGAAGAGTCTATTTTGATTCCATGACTTTTAAAGAGCCTGCTGTGTGTATTATGGGTTTTCTGTTATAATTATTGTTCTGCAGATTATCTGATTTTTATCTCCATGCAGGTTCATCTATGAAACAGAGCATCATAACGGAATAGCCGAACTACTGGAAATATTAGGAAGGTATGAAACATTTTTTCCTGAATAAAATCTATCTCTGCTCTCAAATCTGATGGGATGAGCAACATTGAAGCTGTTACTGTTACACACACACACACACACACACACACAGCTAATTTGATGCAGTATTATTGTGCCAAATCTATGGAATCTTTTTTCTGCCTCAGAATAAAAAACAAAAAAGGTAACCGCTACTTTTTCTCTCTCAAACTTTTTTCTCAGAATTCTGACTCGCAAGATCCACAAGTCGGAACTGCATGTAGTAAAGGCGGGAATACTAGATGTAAAGTCGGCATTGTGAGATGTAAAGTCGGACTTGTGAGATGTAAAGTCGGACTTGTGAGATGTAAAGTCTGAATTTTGAGACACAAAGTCAGAATTGCAAGCCGTAAATTCGGAATTGCGAGCCGTAAATTCGGAATTGCGAGAAATAAACTCAATTGCGAGATGTAAAGTCAGAATTGCAAGATGTAAAGTTGGAATTGTGAGTCGTAAAGTCGGGATTGCAAGATGTAAAGGCGAATTGCGAGTCGCAAAGTCGGGATTGCGAGAAACTCAATTGCGAGATGTAAAGTCGGAATTGCGAGACGTAAAGTTGGGATTGCGAGAAATAAACTCAATTGCGAGATGTAAAGTCGGAATTACAAGATGTAAAGTCGGAATTGCGAGTCGTAAAGTCAGAACTGTGAGACAAAGTCGGAATTGCGAGATATAAACTCTCAATTGCGAGTCGAATTGCGAGTCGCAAAGTCGGGATTGCGAGAAACTCAATTGCGAGATGTAAAGTCGGAATTGCGAGACGTAAAGTTGATTGCGAGACAGTCGGAATTGCGAGATGTAAAGTCGGAATTACAAGATGTAAAGTCGGAATTACAAGATGTAAAGTCGGAATTGCGAGTCGTAAAGTCGGAATTGCGAGACGTAAAGTCGGAATTGCGAGTCTTAAATTTAGTATTGTGAGATGTAAACTCTCAATTGCGAGACGTAAATTCAGGGTTGCAAGAAATAAATTCTCTTATCTTTTTTCAAATTTTTATTCCACGGCGGAAACAAGCTTCAATACAAATCACTATGTTCTTTGGCGAAATGGCAACTGATATGGCATAACCTTAGGTTAATGATCTACTTACTGGAAGTTATGTATCATAATGACGCTATTGGTGTCTTCATCATAAGTTTTATGAGAGCGGTAAGACACTTGAGGCCGTGTATTAGTGGTTTCAAACACTGGTTTACAGTTAACATACATGTTAGTCGTGTTTACTCTGCTGTCGACCTTCCTGTGTTCATATTATCGAGTCATTCATGATCTGACGTTCGTTCTGAGTTTTAGTGCGTCTCGAGCCTCATTCATGATGAAGTCTTTGTAATTATTTTCTGTTTCAGAATGATCCATGTCTCTTTCTTTCTCTTTCCCACCAGCATAATCAACGGCTTTGCCTTACCGCTGAAAGAAGAGCACAAAATCTTCCTTTTAAAAGTTTTGTTACCTTTGCATAAAGTGAAGTCACTCAGTGTTTATCACCCACAGGTACGACTACTGTGTGTACATGATTTATTGATTTATTTTATTTTTTTTTTAATTGTATTTTTGTAGCTTAAGATACAATTAGAAATAATGCAGAAGATCTGTTTGTTTCATTCTAACTAAGCACATTTTTCATATATTTTTCATGTGTACTGTGGTTAAAAAATAAAAATTCAAATATATATGTAAATGCATTAATATTTATTAAAAAGAAAATTGTAGTTGTCTTGTATTACTTGAATTCAGCATTAAGAAAGATGTTCATTGAGTAAAATTGGAATTACAAACAAACTCAAAAGTGAAACATCCATATGTATTATTGAGAATTTTCATAAAAATAATGTCCTAATATAAAAAAAAAAATAACTTAATGATTCTAAAAAAGGTTTTATTTTCTTTACCCAAAATATAATGTCTTGCTCCTCATTTTTGTGGAGCGATATGAAGAGTATTTTAATTGTGATGGTTGTGGTTTGTCAGTGACCCTGATGTTGTGATGTTTCAGCTGGCTTACTGTGTGGTGCAGTTTCTAGAGAAGGACAGCACGCTTACTGAGCCGGTGGGTTTCAGCACCATCTTGTGTTCACTTTCTGTATTCTGTCAGCTCTTATAAAGCTGTAACTGCTTTATGAACATGTGTTCGTGTTGTTATTCCTGCTTAAAAGAGAGGCAGAGCTGGTTTTTAGTGTATGTATGTGTTTTTGGGTGATTCTTTCATACATTTCTGTCGTCAATTATGTTGTTCCAGATCTGTACGACTGTAACACCAGCTAGTTTTAACCAGCATATGTGGGCTTCATATTTGATGTTTGTTTGTCAGGTGGTGATGGCTCTTCTAAAGTACTGGCCAAAGACTCACAGTCCAAAGGAAGTGATGTTTCTGAACGAGCTGGAAGAGATTCTGGACGTCATCGAGCCCTCTGAGTTTGTCAAAGTGATGGAGCCGCTCTTTAGACAGCTGGCCAAATGCGTCTCCAGTCCACATTTCCAGGTCTGCTCACCCTGACAGACGTATCACATTAAATAAGCCAGTAATTAAAGCAGAAAGTAAAATGTCATTCCACCTCGTTTACATGTGTGTGTGATCCTCAGGTTGCAGAGCGAGCTCTCTACTACTGGAACAACGAGTACATCATGAGTTTAATCAGTGACAACGCTGCGAGGATCCTGCCCATCATGTTCCCGTCGCTGTACCGAAACTCCAAAACCCACTGGAATAAGTGAGTCACACTGTTTACAAGTTCAGCTGCAGCTAAGGCTTATTTTGGTGAACTACCACCCCACTGATTATTGAGAATATTGACTGATATGGTAAAACAGTCCCGCGGATCCTTAAAAAGAAGTCTTAAATTAAATTTTTAAAATTTAAGGCCATAAACATTACTTATGAGAGGTCTTAAATTTTAGATGAAATTTTGACTTAGACATATCTAAATCATTTACCAAATTAAAACTATCTAATTAGTGTACATTTTATTTTTCTTTGTGGATTTGCTTGTTCACGTGACAATTCGTGGGCCTCGCGGCATTTACCACAGCGTATAACGTAGGCTAAGGTCTTCTGCACACAAAAGGAAGAGAAAGCAGAAGAAAATGGGTAAATGTCAGTTCAGTAACCGTTGTAAGTTCATTCTTTATGTGCGTAGGGGTGTGTGATAAGTATGTCTATGATGATATCGTAATTATATGTTTTAACGATTATGTGCGAGCTGACATTGAGTTTGTCACTCACGCTTTCATTGCATGATGTATGCAGTTATATCCCCTCAAAATTCAAGATACATGGGCATTTTTGCCCTGATGAGTTTTTGTCTCATAATTATATCATATGATATGATGTAGTTATACAATATCACACGAGCAAGAGTGCCGTTTTCCTCAAATCAGCACGATTGCAAATGTGATATTTATTTTATACAACAGTTAAATTAACAATAAGTTAATTTAACAGCACAACAGTCTCCGTGCGACAGACAGACAATAAAGACGGTCGCTTGTTTGGTTTCTAAATGAATCAGTCGTTTGAATGAATCGGTTGAATGAATGACTCGCTCATTAAGACAGTGACTTGCTGCCCCCTACTGTCAGTTCAGTTTTTCAAAAGTACTTTTAATTAAAAAGTTAAAATAATTTTATGAATTATGAAATTTATGTAGACAAATTGTAAATGCTGTGTCATGCCACTTCTCATGCTGCTTCTGTGTCACCTCTGCATTGCAAAGATGGGTTTTGTTGATAATGATTTCATTTGATTAGTAACAGCCCTATACTGTGCTATTATTCTAATAGAATTTAATTTGAATGTTAGAATTTGACCTAAAAGGTGATGCATACATCTAATAAGTTTAGAAAAATGCCATTATGCAGGGCTCCAGACTGCGCCTAAAACGGTCGCATTTGCGACTAAAAATATTAATTTGCGAGTGATATTTTTGCCATTGGTGACCATACAAATTCACACGTTATGACTGTAAAATTTGCATGTTATTTGCATGTTCTGTGACCAGTAGCCTATCACATCATTTGCTGTGTTGACGTAATTAAATGAGATGCTGCGTGTGAATGTTTCACTGAGTTAAAGCGCATATGAGTTATATGAACAGGTAGGGAAAAATTTCACACACCAAACAGACGCCAAAGAACTAGAGCTGATGAAAGCTGACTGTGTTGTCGCCTGCGTCAGTGCAGAACAGCTGCATTTGAACACACCGTTCTGCTCCTGCGTAAAGGAGACAACTGCCTATTTCTTCATATAAATTCATCTATATTCATCATTCAAAAGGGGAAACCGGCTCTTTTGTAAACAGTAGCAACGTACTTTTTTAATCCTCATCTGAACTTGAATGAGCAGCAAAAGTAAAGCACAGACATTTCAAAATAAGAGTCCCGCTGTATTTCAAAGTAATCAAAGTCAAGCAGTATGTATATCAATTGCCCGTGTTTGTTATTTGGTTACACAAACCAAATTTAATATATTTATTTCCGTATATTTATATTTATTTTCATTTGATTGAAAGTAAACTGTTGTAGCTTCAGGAAGGAAGGACTAAGAATATTATTTGACACATATTATTCAATATAAAGATTTTACTAGCATCAGGGTTATTATAGTTAACTAAAACCATTAAAAACATTTTTTAATTGCTTGAAATAAATGTTAATACTAAAATAAAAATCTATGCAAACTAAACAGACATGTTTAAAAACAACAAAAAATTAAAACTTAAAAAATGAAAGGAGAAAACATAAAAATCTAATCGGATTCAAAATATTAACAAAAACTATAATAGTATTAAGTGAAAATAGTGACATTCATTTCCCAGAAAAGACACCAGATGAAAAAGCTGAAACTGTAAAGGGGAGATATATAAACACAACAGGATGACTAAAAGTAAGTGATTTAAATTGTTGTGTGGCTCTTAAAAAAATTCTTTGGCACCTGTTAATGAACCTCCTTAATGAATTTTTTTGTCTGAAGCCCTGTTATGTAGGTAAAAATGCCCCTGGAAATCAATTTAAGGTGGCAAATATTGCTTTTGAAACGACTTTAAAAATATCGAGATAAAATCTGTCAATATTGCACACCCCTAATGTATAGTATTCATTTTTATTTTTTCAGGTCTTAAAAAGGTCTTAAAAAGCCTTAAATTTGACTTTAAAAATGTGCAGCAACCCCTGTAAAAAAATAAATAAATAAATGAGTAACTCAAAATGTAACCCATTTTGAAGGGTCTTTTCACATGCAAAGAGGCTGGCCAATTATAAGAGAGCTCATTTACATATAGAGGTCTTATTGAAGGACTACAAACAACCTGTTTAACCGCAAAGATCAGAGAGGGTGGAAAATAAAAAAACTACATATAAAACTAATTTATGACTTTTTGGTAAAGAAGAGTATATAAGCATAAGATTTTTAATGTTTTTAAAAGAAGTCTCTTCTGCTCCCCAAGGCTGCATTTATTCGATTTAAAAATACCAAAAATAAATAAATAAAATTGTGAAATATTATTAAAATGTAAATCAGCTGTTTTCTATGTGAATATATAGTAAAGTGTAATTTATTCCTGTGATCAAAGCTGAATTTTTAGCATCATTACTGCAGTTTTCAGTGTCACATGATCCTTCAGAAATCATTCTAACACACTGTTTGATGAAGAGATTTTGACATTGTCATATAATGAATAAACAGCGGTTCCTCTTCTTGTTGTCAGGACGATCCACGGGCTGATCTATAATGCTCTGAAGCTGTTCATGGAGATGAATCAGAAGCTGTTTGACGACTGTACGCAGCAGTTCAGAGCAGAGAAGAACAAGTAGGAAGCACTTACTCAGAGTTTCACACTGATGTTCTCCTGCGTGTTGCTAAATTTTTCCTTTCTCTGTGAAAAATTAGAGAAAAGGCGAAGTGGAAAGAGCGCGAGGAGGCGTGGATAAAGATCGAGAATCTCGCCAAATCAAACCCACAGGTAAACAGCTCTGATACCGCGGTTTTACTCGTGTGGGCATGAAGAACCCAGATCTGCAAATAACACAGCTTATATAATAGACATTTCAGTCATTTATTTCATATGAAATATTACATCTTTATTACTCCTCCTGTTATTTATAGAATAGTTTTAGTAATGGTTGTTTCTGCTTTAGTTTCTCATGTACATCGACTCCTCCAGCCTCAGCAGTCCGATGGACATGGAGACGGACGGGCCGACAATTGATGATGTCATGATGCTAAAAAAGACCGTAGAAGAAGAAGCCACTCAGGTAAAAGGGCTTTAAATAAGTCTTTTCTGCTAACCAAGGTTATCTGATCAAAAATACAGTAAAAATAGTGAAATAATTTTATTTTTCTGTGTAAATGAACCTGTAAATATATATTCTGTTCAAAGATATAATGTACACTACCTGTCAAAAGTTTGAAATAATTAAGATTAAGATCTTAAGCTCACCAAGGCTGCATTTATTTGATCAAAAATACAGTAAAAATTTGAAATATTATTACAATTTAAAATAGCTGTTTTCTTTGTGTAAATAGCCAATTTGGTTTCATGTTGACTTTAAATTAGAATATGAACTTTTTTTAAATTGTTTTAAACGGAAAAATGCCAAAAGTGAAAATTCTGTCATAATTTACTCACCCTTAATTTATTCCAAACCTGTATGAATTTCTAAAGGAAGATATTTTGAAGAATATCGGTAACCAGGGAACCATTGACTTCAATGGTATGGAAAAAAATACTATGGAAGTCAATGGTGCCCAACAACTATTTAGTTACAATCAATCTTTTTTTGTGTTCAGCAGAAGAAAGAAACTCGTACAGGTTTGGAACAACTTGAGGGTGAGTAAATGATGACAGAATTTTCATTTTTGGGTGAACTATCCCTTTAAGAGACATCTAATAACACTATTGGATGAAAATAAAATATTCAACTGAAATGATCTGAATAATGACTATATAGAGCTGTTTTACAGTGAAGTTTGCTTTACTGATTCTGTTATTTTCCTGTTTATCACTGTGAAGCTGCTTTCAATCAATCTGTATGGGCATAAATAACTGCTTTTGGGTCATTCTGTGTCAAATCAAACAAGTTTTGGAAATTTCCCCCGCTCAAATTTTTGATTTTGTTAATATTTTTTCTGTACAAAGACAAACATAAATAGTGATGAGAGGCAAAATATTAAATGTCTCAGATGTGTATTTTCTGAGTAATCCACTATTTTGTAGAGGAGGATCAAAATGACAATTTTCACCTGAGATTTGGAGCCAAATTAGAGGGTGTAAAAATGACTTTAGAAAGATGGAGCATCATTATTTTATTTTCACACAGAGATTGGTAGATCTATTAGTAAAATCTGTTGACTTTATCAATCTTTGTTTCATTATATGCCAACAGTGACAGCTCAAAAATGGCAGAAAAGCATTTCTTGCGGTTTTTGCCTCAAGTTTGCATGCCTGTAACTCAAGAAGTATTAAAGATATCTTAATATCCTTTCAGATTCTGGTTCTTAATAAACTTTCCTTTTGAAATCTTCATTTTAAAGGCCCTCGATGGTTCAATCCCAGAGATCTTAATGTGGCTCCATGAGTAAATTGTACATATTTTCAGTGGTCAAAAACCACAATTGGTTTACTTTTCATACAGCTGATATTTTTTTCTTTTAAAGAGGAATATCTGAAGAACAAATAATGTTGAAACTAGAATTGTATCTCGTGTTTTTCTATCAACTCATTTGCATAGAGCATACGTTTGAGTGCCATAAATATTCCTTTTCTAAAGTTATCATGCCTGTAACTCTAAAAGTATTCAAGATATCTTAATATCTTCCTAAATTCTCATTCTTAATAAACTTTCCTTTTGAGATCTTCATTTTCAAGGCCCTATATAGTTCAGTCCAATAGATATGAGAATCTCAAAGCAGCTCCATGTTCAAATTCTTGAATTTTACGCATTTTCAGTGATCGAAAACCACATGTTTCACTTTGAGATCCCTGTATCTTTTGGACTGAACTATATAGGGCCTTGAAAATGAAGATTTCAAAAGGAAAGTTTATTAAGAATGAGAATCCAGAAGGATATTAAGATATCTTGAATACTTCTTGAGTTACAGGTATGTAAACTTGAGGCATAAAAACGCAAGAAGTGCTTTTCTGCCATTTTTGAGCTGTCACTGTTGGCATATAATGAAACAAAGATTGATAAAGTCAACAGATTTTACTAATAGATCTACCAATCTCTGTGTAAAAATAAAATAATGATGCTGCATCTTTCTAAAGTCATTTTTACACTCCTCTAATTTGACTCCAAATCTCAGGTGAAAATTGTAATTTTGACTCTCCTCTACAAAATAGTGGATTACTCAGTAAATACACATCTGTGACATTTAATATTTTGCCTCTCATCACTATTTATGTTTGTCTTTCTTCAGAAAAACTTAACAAAATCAAAAATTTGAGCCAGGGACCTCTGGTTGAGTTGACCGTTTTGTCAATTTGACAAACACAGTAAAATCATATTTAGTTTAGTAAAATCTAAAGCTATATTTTACAGGTCAGACTGCAGTTGCGACTGTGATTTCATGGTGTTTCATTCTCTCTGCGCAGCTCCACAGAGACCAGCGTAAGGAACGGCCCCTGATGCGCCGCAAGTCCGAGCTTCCTCAGGACACGTCCATGATGAAGGCCCTGGAGACGCACCGGCGCGCCGAGGACATGATCGGCACCCAGGACAGCCACTAGAGGACCACAGACGCCCAGAACCAAACCCAGCCCAGTCTCGCCCCGTCGCGTTCGGCACCGACGGCAGCAGCGGCGCAGGACGGCCCCGGTGTGACCCACAAACACACACAGCCAGTTCTGCCCTCCAGAAGCCACCGCACCGGAGTCCGTCCCCCATCCAGACCCCCTCAAACCGCGCTAATCTAGTCCCGTCTCACCCTCGGGTCCGTCTTCTTCTGCTTTCCTTCTTTTAAGCTGTTACGTGCCTCTGCACCAACTGGAAGAGCACTTGACGCGACTGCGTTCGGAGCGAGCGATCGATTCTCAGGTTGTTCGGAGGGCCGAGAGAGCAGCGCTGATTTTTGGGCCGACGTCTCGCTTTCTTTCTGTGTCTTTTATGTATGAACTGTCATTTTAGTCTGCGATGATATGGTCCGTCACTCGCCAGTGCAAGTACCCTTCCGTTTTTGTCAAGAAACTTGGCAATAAGTTCGTCCGGGGAGATTTTGGTTGTTCAAACAATGGTGAAATGGCCTTATGGTGGTTAATTTCTTTTTCCCAACAGGCAATATTAAACGTATTAAACCCAGTTACGTGTGCGTTTTTCTGACCGAGCCTTCGTTTGCATAGAGTGCCTTTTTAGATAAAGGAAACCTTTTATTTTTAGTCTGAAATTTGCTACTTTGGCTTCATACACGCGACGTCAAAATGCGTTTCGCCCAACAAAAGTCAGAAAACTTCTCCTGATAAACTTGAACTGAACTGCGTTCGTTTCGCTCACAGCGAATCCCTCTGAACCATTGTTTGAACTTCCATTCGGTTGGAGCTACGGTGCAGTTCTCTTTCTGCGTTTCCTGTATGTCCGTGACATGATTTTTTTAAGACGCTTGCAGGTTTTTATTCTCGGCCCTTGTTGATGCTTGTTGATGTTCGATTTGAATGTGCAAATTTAACTAGATATAGACGAATGCATTATTTTTCTCTCTCCCAGCCTTTCTCTGTTTTTAATTTAAATTCCTTCCTCTTATCTTTTGGCTGTAGTGCTAAAAACATAGTCTATGAAAGATTAATTTCTCCTCCAGAAAATGCCGGTGTCGATAGCATAACTTTTTTCCTGCTGGAAGCTTTTATTGTGGTGAATTTCACTTTCCGTTTCGTTTCATGAAAGAAAAATACAACAGCAAAGTGTCCTTTAGTATGCATCCCCCTACTAAATGGCTTCATCTGATATTGTACATATTATGTACTGTTATGATCCATCTATTATTGAATGGTAGATCTCTTATTTTGTACAAATTTTCTTGTGTACAGATGAAAACCGTTATTAGCCACTTGCAGACAGTTGGTGTTTGACAGACTTCTGTAACTGCGTTAGAAATGTTTAGAGTTTAATTTCTAATGTTTTTTTTTTTTTTTACTCTTTGTAATTGAGAACTTTTCTGTCTCTGCATTCAGCTGTCTGATGAGATCATCATAAAATAGCCTTCATATGTGCTTTTCTCCAAATCTCAAGTGGTATATGTCTATATACAGGAAATAAAGAAAACGTGTTTTATATTTTCATCTTAGAAGAACGTGTTCATTGTATTCTGTTGAGTGTATGTGTTTGTATTACCTTTGACAGTTATATTTTAAGATTTTGAAGACACTTCTCATCCACCGCGTACAATCCTTAGGTATTCTCACTTTTAGTTTGAATGGATTTTTGGATTGTGAGTGCAGAAATCATTTGATAGAAGCTCTTCATAATTGAACATAAAAGTGGGTGGTGAACATTTCATTTTTAATTTTTGAAAATTTCAGCTGTGATTATAACTTTATTGGGAAAATGTGCTTAATTGTTGTAAACATTTTACAATACAAAAAAATCTTCATTCTCTTAACGATTATTATGTAAATGTTTTATTTTAATTTTGGCATGAAGAATTTTGTGTGATCCACCCTATAAAATAGTGCTTAAAGATCATTATTTAGTGTTTTCAAGCAAATATAAACAAGGGTTATTCTAGTTAAAACAAACTAAAAAAAAAAAAAAAAATTGTGACTTGAAATAAAATAAATGCTAACTGAAGTAAATATATAACTTTATGTACTACAATAACCAAAACTGAAATTAACTACATACAAATTACAAATGCAACTATATAAAAACATTAAACTAACAAAAAATGACAAAACCTAGAGGAAACTTTCAAAATATTTATTAAAAACTAGTATCTCGATGATAAAATAACATTGATGTAAAGTCCACGAAATGACTTGAAAAAATTTCACAGTATTGCATTAAATAATGAAAAGTTACTGCTAGGCTATATGTATATGTGTGTGTGTGTGTGTGTGTGTATATATATATATATATATATATATAATACAGCGTTTCCTGCCCTGCTGTGCCACCGTGTGGTTTCCTTCAATCATACTTTAAGTTCACCAAAAAAAATAATAATGACAGAGACCCTTTTCACAGACTGTGATGACGCATTTTAACGGTCATCAATATCGTAAATCCTGCAAAGTTTTTTATATTTTCATTTTTTTTTTTTTTTTTAATTTATGTACATTTATAACACTATACTTAGTATTATATTACCATTGCACTAAATTACAAAAAACTAGTTAACTCTGCTGTGAGGGTGTTTCTAATACAGCGGCTGTGGAAGTGACGGTAAAAATTACATCTTTCTCTCTTCTGACTGCCGTTATCAATCTCTATTTTTTTTCCTCTTTTTGAAAGTTATGAAAAAACTTTTTTGGAGTTTTTCTTTTGCTATTTGTGCAAATGGAAACGTAAAAAATATATTTAACGAAGTCTCTCATTCACCGCTATAATATTTTACCCAACTATGACGACTTCCGCTTCTGAGAAACCCGGAAATGTGAAAAGGGTCTATTTTTGGGTGAACTGTTCCTTTAAAAGACTCAATCAATCTCTCGATTAAATGCGAGACATGTTGACTGTTGAAAATAATTTTTTTGTTGTTTTTGTTTTTTGTTTAGTAGAGCGGTCACCTTCAAAAAATGTAAATCTGTCGACACAAGTAAAGACCTATATGTCATTTTTCTTTACGTCATTGATATTTCCATGTGACATTCAACCTTGAATGAAAACGTCGTCAGATGCCTGCGCTCGTCCAATCACGCACATGACTAGCAGCGCGCGCAGCGACTCAAACGGAAATGGCGCGCTTTTCTGAGGTAAGGCAATTTTAATTAATCATGAACGATTATATCAATAATTACATTAACGTGCAGTTATAATCGAGCCACAGTCTCAATCTCTCTGTCCAAGTCTACATGAAACACCTTGTAATCGAATATTTGTAGGATTAATGCACTTCGAACGGCACTTTTCGACACACCTGAGGTTAATTATTGCCCAATTAAAGTCACCTCATTGAGTAAAATTCGACGATTTTTATTTTTTATGTTTATATTAAGTATATAGCTTACTTTAAGTCCCCCTGAGATTTTAAGTTAATATTTCAATAATTTAACAACACTATGTTCAAGGTTCTCTGATGTCAGTAGTCATCATAGTAATGGATGTTCATGGTCACATAAACAAACTAAATATTTCGTCTTTTTTAGCAAGTGTTTTTATTTTAATTTCACATTCTTATTATTTAACTACTTATTAAATTTTCATCAACTAATGAACATGCTGCAGTTCCCTCATGAACACCACTTTGGAAACCCCTAATTGATTGAGCGGACATTTAAGCCCTGGGTATACTTTGTTTGTACATGCACAGCCTTGGAAAGTATACTTCATTTGACTCGTACGCATACACAGGCGTTCAACGCATGTGCAGTTTTGAGGAATCTCTCGCCCTGGGTTACAACCCATGAAAACATCTTTGTATTCTTCCATGCTAGAGTTGTACAAATGAGGGTACTTTCTAACCTCTTCGGACAATCTGTGATCTAAGTAGGCCTCCATCGTCGCTGTAGCTTGCATGCATTCCGATCGTTCTGTTTATGCAGGTTTTCTTCAACTACCTTGTGAATGGATGCCCCCAGGGCACGGGTTGCCACCTTGTGGGTAAACTAATTACTGCAAAAAAAATTAAATGCGCATGTGCGACCTGCGTGCATCTGGTGGTGCGCGTACAGTACGCGCATACTCTTCTGATGACGAAATTCGTGTCGCGCGCACTGTACACTGACCCTCGCATATGCGTAAAAAGTGAATGGTATTTTGGGGGCCTGAAAATGCAAACATTTGAAAACATTTTTCAAAGTGCACGTTTTTGAAAACTATACCATTATCGTCTCCGTGTAAACTACAAAAAAAAACGTGAATTTGTGAAAACGGTGATGTCATGCACATGCATATTATATGTTCAGTCTATGGATCCATAGTGTTTCTTTACAAAGTGATATCGCCAACTACTGGCCTGGCATGAATAATGCAGCGTTTTTAGTCGTTTTTGAGGATCCCTGTGAACAGGGATCGTTTTGACAACATTATCGTCTGTGAATGAAAAACGGAAGTTTGAAAAAACTTTTCCATTTTTAGAAATTTAATTGAGCGCACGATTTACTAATTCGTTCCCTCGATTTACTAAATCGTGCGCATGATTTACTAATTCGTGCGCATGATTTACTAAAATGTGCGCACGATTTACTATTTCATTCCCTCGATTTATAAATCGTGCATGATTTATAAATTGAGGGAACGAATTAGTAAATCGTGCGCACGATTTAGCCCACTATTTTTTGCCTGCATGTCATGTCCAGGGTTCCATAGGATTCTGTTTTCTTTAATGGACAAAATTAAATTTCAGTCAAAAAGCATGACTAATTAGTGTAATCGAAATCATGAAACATACAATTTAACAACAGTTTTATTACCACTTTCAGCTCTGTTACTACAGTCACTTCTTAACTTTTCATTAACACATTAAAAACAATTTTTACTATCTTTTTGGCTTCATGTATAGTTTGGAAGGTAAAGTTTTACACATCATTTAAGCTTAGTAAATGTCTTCTGATAACATCAATGTAAAACATTTACATTTGTAGTATTAAGTTTATTAGTTTTTTTTTTTTGTAATGTACAATTTTGGGGTTTTCAAACTGCTTAAAGAAGGTTCAGCAACATTGTCTTCAGATCAAAAAACAAAAAGGAGATCTCTATTCATAAAAAATGCATCACATCAGACTGAATGGGGCGAAAATGTTTTTGCCGAAGCAGCTCTCCACTGGGGAATACACGACCTCAAGAAGCTTGAAAGAAACCCAGAAAAAAGGACAGAAGTCTTCGACTGGAAGATCCATCTTCAAGGAAGCAAATCCCACCGAAGAACCCCAGAGGAAGGACACGAGTCCAAGACCGAGACATCCATCTTCAAAGAAACAAGTAATGCATCCCTGTATCAGTGTAGATTACTGTAACGACTTCCTTCAAGAATAGATTTACTGTCTCAGCTCGGATAACAGATGATTACAGTACAAAGATCAAACATATGTCTATTGTGCTGTTCTGACAGCAGACAATTAATCAAACGTAAATTCGAGGCACACGATCGATACATATAGGCTAAATGAAAGGAACCTGATGAGTGGCTCTTGATAAACGTGAGGATAAAAGGTTTAATTATGGACAAAACTCAATATGTGTTTGACGCATGAAGATAATTAATCTGCGCAAACCGTTTTATACACTGAAACATATCATATAGCTCAAAGGAAACATTAGAAAGAGAAACACAGGATGATTATGTGTCGGTAGGCTCTTCTGTGTGGTTTTTAGGTGGTTTGTTACTGGCACAATTCAAAGAGTCCATCCTCAACTCTATATGTGGTTTAGTTTAAACTTATGAGAATTTTTTCCCACTTGTTTTATCACTAATTACAATCCAAGATTTAAAATTCCAGTTTACGCTAAAAAAAAAAAAAATAAATTCACAAACGATTACAGAGAAAACGTGGATGAAACGGAAAATGAAATCGTATTTTCTTACTTCAATATTTGTTTTATTTGCAACTTTTAAGTTTGAGTTCTATATAGAACTCTAGCGTTCTTGACTCAATTTTAAAGAACACTTTATGCCAAATTGGTTTTATATAAGGAAAATTGTTTTAAATGATTGCATATAACTTTTAATGTGTTGTTATATAAAGGTTTAATGGGTTATTTCAGTTTTTTTCTGGTGGTACAGTATGTTTACGAGTTGAAACTAAATCCATAAAATGCAGTCCCATGATGAGAACCCCTAAAAGTTATATAATATATATGAAGTGGCTGACAGAACCTCTTAAAGGGTTAGTTCACCCAAAAATGAGTTACTCACCCTCATGTCGTTCCACACCTGTAAGACCTTCATTCATCTTCGACAGTGTTGCCAATTTAGCAATTTTGACGCTAGATTTAGTGACTTCCCTTTTGAGACTTTTTTCCAAAAGTTTAGGGACAAATCTAGAAACTTCTTGGACAAACCTTATCTACATTCTTATTTTGCCCACTGATCTATATTCATATTTATATAGATCAGTGAATTTGCCATTATGATGTAATCTAGTGACATTTAGCTTTCAGTTTTAGCTAATTTCAGATGAAAGCAGTTGGCAACACTGATCTTTGGAACACAAATTAAGATATTTTTAATAAAATCTGAGGGTTTTTTTATCCTCCGTTGAAAGCAACGAAATTATCATCATTTAAGGTCCAGAAAAGTAGTAAAAACATTGTTAAAACAGTCATGTGACTGCAGTGGTTCAACCTTAATGTTATGAAGAGACGAGAATACTTTTTGTGTGCAAAAACAAAACAAAAATAACCACTTTATTCAACAATCTCTTCTCTTCCCTGTCATTATCCTTACACAGGTGACGCAGTAATCACAGTGAAGGCTTCCGTGTTTACGTCCGAATACCGGCTCAGTATTGGCCAAAGATCACGTGATGCTGACGTAGTAGCCGGCCAATAATGAAGCGCTGGACGTAAACAACCTCATATACCTCTCGGATTTCATCAAAAATATCTTAATTTGTGTTCTGAAGTTGAACTTACGGTTGTGTGAACAAAATGAGGGTGAGTAATTAATGACAGAAATTTCATTTTTGGGTGAACTAACCCTTTCTTCTTATAGCCGATTCATATAGTGTGTTTTTTCGTGCACTTTTTCTTTGTTTTCCAATGTAAACGTGCACTAGACATTAGGCTTTTAACCATTGCACTCGCATCTTTTGCAGCATCTCGTGCATGACATGGCAATCTAAAAAAGCGGTGCTCAAGTTAAAATAAGTTAAACTTTTAAAAAATGCATCGAGGGGACGGGGTTTCGCTTGTCTGACCTGCGTCTCGCTTTTTTAATGGCAAAAAGTGTTCTGCGTGAATGGCCACTAAGAATGCATATATATCCATAATCTATAATATTTATATAGTTTTTACTAATTTTATCAATTTGACACACAGCGATTAATTTTTAATCTGATTCACAGATGAAGAAACTGGCACCTGGAATCGAAGTTTCACCCATTACAGAAGACATCATTCGATTTGACAATACAGAATGCAGAAGTTTGAAGAATGTATAAATATTTTGCTCACACATCTCACCAATATTACAGTAAAGTACACAATCTTTCTTTCATTTTCAGACACAGCGGTGTTCTTTAGTGTGCCACAAGATGGAGCCGAAACCCTCAAGACTGCAAGAACACAGACACGGATCAGTGGTTCTCGACGGGTGAGTCGCAGGTCTGTTCTGATAGAGTTATGAATAACAGAGGAAAAAAGCAATGGTCATTGCAAACAATAAAATTCTACTACATATATGCTCTTAAAAATAAAGGTTCTTAGTGGCATCGATGGTTCCATGAAAAACCTTTAACATTCATGAAACATTTCCATTGACAAAAGGTTCTTTCAATTTTTCTTCACAATAAGAAAAAATGGTTCTTGGTTGGTTCAGAAATGATTCTTCAATGGCATCACTGAGAAAACACCCCTTTTGGAAGAGTGTATAGTTAGGACACTAAAACGAAACAAATTTATCCATAAAAACAGTGAGGATGAATCAATCAATTCAAACATTTCAATATTCGATTTCAAACATTGCACTTGATATATCTGGTGTTTGTCGATATAATCTCAATAAATGACATCCTTTGAAAAAAGTGATCAAAATCCTATAAATCACCCGGTTATTTTGTTTTGCTCATATAATGCAGAGTTGCGAACCATATAAGCACATTGCAAAGGAAATCTAACAATGGTTGTTGGTACTTGCAGGACTGGAAAGATTTTTTTTTATTGATTCGTTTGTGTTTGTTTATTCAGTCTTAAATATTTTAAAGGAAGTGTTTGTACGGAAGAAAAGGCAGGTAATGTGTGAGCCCGATCTATAAAGAGGCCGGAGGGCAACAGGAACCTCTCTAGATAAGCACTTGTTCATTTAAGACACAAAGCACGTATTTTGTGCAGAAGCACAACACTGAGTTTCATCATGAGCCGCTCAGATTCCCTTACCAGTCAAGATACCTGAAAGGATGTCTGTCTTCTTCACATTCATTAATATGCACACATAAAAACTGACTTATTAACGTAATTCCTTTATTATCTCCATCTCACGGTTAACCTCCTTGTTTGATTTATTCATGTTTTAGTTGTTCATGTTGCTTGTTAAATACACCCCTGTTTCTTATTAGTATTTCATAACCATTGTCCTGTAAGTAGACTAAACGCTCAACTGTCTTAGTAGGATGAAAATAAACCGTTATTTAAAAGGTGATTCAATTATTAATAGAAAGTGATCAAAGAACGCTCTCTTTGTGATCGGTGGAGCTGTCAATCAAACAGTGTGAGTTTATGTAAGTGTTTCTGACACAAAGCAGTCCCGGACTACTGTTATGATGCATTTGTTGGTGTTTTGGTCCTTTTTAGAGCTTTGATAGATAGTTGGGGTCAATAAATTATATAATAAATTATTGTTGTGTGAAAAAGACCTTAAGAATTCATTCTTATAGCTTGGATTGAGGTCAGATGTATTGTTTCATGCTGATTGCCAGCAGTTTTAGTGAAGCTACACTGTAAAAAAATTATTTTCATGATTTGTTATCACAACATTTTCTTTTGTCAAATCAAATTAGGTAATTAATGTAGTTTAGATAACATAGTATTTTGATTAAACCAACTCAAACTTTTAAGGCAACCAGGTAACTTACTAATTCTTTTTTACAATGTAGTCTCACCAAGTGCAGATCATTTAAGCTTAGTAAATGTCTTTTGAAACATTTACATTTGTAGTATTTCGTTTGTAATTTTTATTTTTGTAATGTGCAATTTTGGGGTTTTCAATCTGCTCCGTAAAAAGGTTTGACAACATTGTGTTCAGAGAAAAAAAGAGCGAAAAGGGGATCTCTACTCATAAAAATTTGCTTAAAAATTATATTGCAAAAAAAAAAAAGGTTATTATACATAACTAAAACCATAAAAAAAATATTAACCTTAAACTTCTTTTATTTCAGCTTTTTTTTTTATTTATTTTTTTTTTATCATTTTTGTTTATTTTAGGTTGAAGTACTAAAATAACTAAAACTAAAAACTATACAGACATATAAAAAAAATACTAAAACTAGCTAAAATTAAAATGAAAACAAATTATAAAAAATAAAATCCAATTCAAAGCAAAAACTATACTGTAAGTGTATATCAGTGATACTAAAATATAACTGGTGCAAATGATGACAAAATTTTCGTTCATCACAATGGGATGGCAACAAGCATCAGAATCCTGTTTGACCAATCAGATTCAGGTAAGATCCACCAACATTTTACCAATGTTAAATTTTTGGAAAAAGGAAGTAACGACTCCGTCTCAATGTCTCCTTTTTCCTCTCTCCTCCTTTTCTCACATATAAGAACGTTTCGCTCTCTGTGGCTCAGCGTGACACACTCCACGTTCGAATGAAAGACGGGAGAGAGGCAGCATCCCATGGGGAGAGACACGGAGACAAAGCCGAAGAGTCTCTGTATGGCTTCGGCCTTGGGGAGCCGAAGGTTCAGTTTAGGTTACACCAACGTGCCTCGGCCTCGAGTCTCTGTGACCCAGACCTGCACAATCACCAAACGCCGGCCCAGCAGTGAGCCTTGTATCTCAGTCAGATGAGGTTATCTTGACCTACTTTCAGCTTGTTGCTTATGCGATGGCTTTTAGACGTGGTTATTTGGACCTTGACACTAACACTGGGTCTTTTTAGGTGAATTCAGAGCGGCAGGGTGGGGAGAAAAACGTGACTGCAAAAGATACAGCAAGTGGAAAAACCTGCATGCTGCTAGTGCTGCTCTTGATGACTCATAAAGTGTTGCCGAAAAAAAGACGCACAATTAAGTGACACGTCATCGCTCAACACACATTAGCATTCATGCTTCTTTTGCTTGTCATAAAATGCAGAAGGCACCAGTATGTTTGCACAAGCTTTTCTTTGAATATATGCCTGGAGGAAAGACAGAAAAAAAAAAAGAGTGTTTGGCATGGTAATGGATATGACAATGTTGATATGTTTGGCCTTGGTGAAATAGATCTGCTGCGCTGCTGCTGTTCGTTATTGCTGCTGTTGCTGCTTTTGGCTATTCCTGCTGCTTTTGGTTATTGTTTATTGCGCTGCTGCTGCTGCTTTTGATAATTGATACTGCTGCTGTTATTGCTGCTGCTGCGTTTTGTTATTGCTTATTGCTGCTGCTGCTGCTGCTGCTACTTTTGGTTATTGCTACTGCTGCTGTTGGTTATTGGCTGCTGCTGCTGCTTTTTGTTATTGCTGCTGCTGTTATTGCTGCTGCTGTTGGTTATTGCTGCTGCTTTTGGTTATTGCTTATTGCTGCTGCTGCTGCTGCTGCTTTTGATTATTGCTACTGTTGCTGTTATTCCTGCTGCTTTTGGTTATTGGCTGCTGCTGCTTTTGATTATTGGTTGCTGCTGATGTTGGTTATTGCTGCTGCTGTTGGTTATTGCTTATTGCTGCTGCTGCTGCTGCTTTTGATTATTGCTACTGTTGCTGTTATTCCTGCTGCTTTTGCTTATTGCTGCTGCTGTTGGTTATTGGCTGCTGCTGCTGCTGTTGGTTATTGCTGCTGCTTTTTGTTATTGCTTATTGCTGCTGTTATTGCTGCTGCTGTTGGTTATTGCCGCGGCTGCTGCTTTTGGTTATTGCTACTGCTGCTGTTATTGCTGTTGGTTATTTCTGCTGGTGGTGGTGCTTTTGGTTATTGCTGCTGCAGCTTTTGGTTATTGCTGCTGCTGCTGCAGAGCAAGCATGGGACTTGCCAATTCAATACATACAAGACAAGCTGCTTTGAGCAAGTAAGACATGTTTCTGCTGTACAGTATAGCATACATGAATTACCCATAGCAAATCTATACAGGTGGAGCTGGGGAAGGTGGAGGGTTTCTGAAAGCACAATGCAAATGCTACAGCAAATGCTAACCAAGAGCAGTGAGCTCATTGGCTACTGATACAGCAGGAACCAATCAGCCCTATAGAGAATGATGTGATTGCAAGCAGATTGAGTTAAGGACCTATCATCCTGCGCCAGTTACGTCAGAACTTAATGAGATCTCAGTAGTATCCCAGTTTTTTCTTATTTTTCTTATTTTTTCTTATACAAATTGAAAATGACAAGCTACTTAAGAGGACACAAGCCTGAAAGAAAGCTAAATGAGTGAATTCATAAAGCTTCGCGAGTCTAATCGGACATTATGTAAAGCCAAATTGCTTTGGTTACATTTTCCGCTGTTGCAACTGTAGATTGTTAATGTGGAGATCAATGGAGTATTATTGCTCAGAAGTTGCTCCTTCAGGGCATTAAGGAAGTGTCTGATAAAATTCTTAAAATTAATAAAAAATTTAATAAAAGAAATGTAATAAAAAATTGGTGTAGAGAAACTTTTCCACTAGGAGGCGCTCCATTAGCACCTTTAGCTCTTTATGTGTCCACCTGCTGCTCAAGAGTGCTGCTTTATTTGAATATTCCTGTAAAGTCTCCTAGAGTTTTTCTGGCACTTGGGCTGCACCATTTTCTAGAGCTGTCTATTGCTATATCTAAGAGACAGTGGAAATCTTGGAAGTCGGTGGTTTTCTCAGAATGCTGTAACTTCCCATTTGCAATGTACTTGTGATGCCCATTCCCAGAATATGCAACTTCCCAGAAGTTTTGCAAAGGCCTAATGAGAGGTAGGTGATGTAACAAGGCTGGCAATTTGGCAGCAGTGAGTCAATTGTAAATTACTTCATTTATGTCTCTTATTTATTTATTGCGCCACTGGTGTCCTTGTTGGTGGAGGTCATGACATGTTATATGCCAAATTAGCTTTTGACAGATGACTAAAGAAATGAGTATCAAGCAATCAAGTGTGGTTAGGCTGTGTGAGGGAGGTTTATGGGTTTTAAGAAGGGAAGGTGTACTCTTAACTATAAAGCTCTTAAATGGGTTAAACAAACTGTGGTTGTTTAGAAAACCATTTATGAAGCACATAGACCAGCAAAGAGCCCGAGAGAGCTTCAGTTTCCACTGTTGGACGACCCAATATACTGATCTAGGGAACTTAAAATGTAACATTAAGAGCTTTGTAAGACTATAGTTACCACTGCCCGACATGTAAAACGAGTCAGTTATATTGCTGTAATAAACAGGTGAATATCCATGACACCAAAATAATAAACCAGTGTGGGGGAAAACATAATTTAAGTAATTACACTGGTTTGCAAAGGTAGAAAATTGGAAAATTGTGTGTTGACCGTTTATCATAAAACTAAAAAACAAAGCAGAATCCACAATTATGCTTGTGGAGATACAGTTTATTCTACCAAGTGCCTCGAAAAAGTCTTTCAAAGATTTGATTCCATTAAACGCACAATGTTGGTTATTGCTGCTGCTGTTGGTTATTGCTTATTGCTGCTGCTGCTGCTTTTGATTATTGCTACTGTTGCTGTTATTCCTGCTGCTTTTGCTTATTGCTGCTGCTGTTGGTTATTGGCTGCTGCTGCTGCTGCTGCTGCTGCTGTTGGTTATTGCTGCTGCTTTTTGTTATTGCTTATTGCTGCTGTTATTGCTGCTGCTGTTGGTTATTGCCGCGGCTGCTGCTTTTGGTTATTGCTACTGCTGCTGTTATTGCTGTTGGTTATTTCTGCTGGTGGTGGTGCTTTTGGTTATTGCTGCTGCAGCTTTTGGTTATTGCTGCTGCTGCTGCAGAGCAAGTATGGGACTTGCCAATTCAATACATACAAGACGAGCTGCTTTGAGCAAGTAAGACATGTTTCTGCTGTACAGTATAGCATACATGAATTACTCATAGCAAATCTATACAGGTGGAGCTGGGGAAGGTGGAGGGTTTCTGAAAGCACAATGCAAATGCTACAGCAAATGCTAACCAAGAGCAGTGAGCTCATTGGCTACTGATACAGCAGGAACCAATCAGCCCTATAGAGAATGATGTGATTGCAAGCAGATTGAGTTAAGGACCTATCATCCTGCGCCAGTTACGTCAGAACTTAATGAGATCTCAGTAGTATCCCAGTTTTTTCTTATACACAGCTAACAGGGAATGTTCTCCGAACGTTCTGCAATGTTCTTTTTTTGGTCTTTAGTAACGTTAACAGAATGTTCTTTCATAGTTATCTGGTATTTAACAATGTTCTCAAAACATTAGCACAAAAACATTATTTATACATAGTTGTTATTTGTTACTTTTGAAAGGTTGGAATTGTTTGGAATTTCTGAGTGAAAAGTTTCTCTACACCAATTTTTTATTAAATTTCTTTTATTAAATTTTTTATTCATTTTAAGAATTTTATCAGACACTTCCTTAATGCCCTGAAGGAGCAACTTCTGAGCAATAATACTCCATTGATCTCCACATTAACAATCTACAGTTGCAACAGCGGAAAATGTAACCAAAGCAATTTGGCTTTACATAATGTCCGATTAGACTCGCGAAGCTTTATGAATTCACTCATTTAGCTTTCTTTCAGGCTTGTGTCCTCTTAAGTAGCTTGTCATTTTCAATTTTTTTCTATCTAATCACCTCATTTCATGCACCATAGCATATCTCAGTAAATAATGTACATGCCCTGTATTTTAATTTTCTGGATGCCTAGTTCAAGGCAGCATTATCGTTTCAAACAAAATATTTTGTAGGCCTTGAAACCCTCTGACGAAGATTTGCACAGTTGCTATCAAGTGAACGGCCTTTGAAGGGACTTTCAAAACAACTGATAATTATCAAAGACACATCAGAAACACATGCCCTAATTCTGCAGTTTCCACTAGGAGGCGCTCCATTAGCACCTTTAGCTCTTTATGTGTCCACCTGCTGCTCAAGAGTGCTGCTTTATTTGAATATTCCTGTAAAGTCTCCTAGAGTTTTTCTGGCACTTGGGCTGCACCATTTTCTAGAGCTGTCTATTGCTATATCTAAGAGACAGTGGAAATCTTGGAAGTCGGTGGTTTTCTCAGAATGCTGTAACTTCCCATTTGCAGTGTACTTGTGATGCCCATTCCCAGAATATGCAACTTCCCAGAAGTTTTGCAAAGGCCTAATGAGAGGTAGGTGATGTAACAAGGCTGGCAATTTGGCAGCAGTGAGTCAATTGTAAATTACTTCATTTATGTCTCTTATTTATTTATTGCGCCACTGGTGTCCTTGTTGGTGGAGGTCATGACATGTTATATGCCAAATTAGCTTTTGACAGATGACTAAAGAAATGAGTATCAAGCAATCAAGTGTGGTTAGGCTGTGTGAGGGAGGTTTATGGGTTTTAAGAAGGGAAGGTGTACTCTTAACTATAAAGCTCTTAAATGGGTTAAACAAACTGTGGTTGTTTAGAAAACCATTTATGAAGCACATAGACCAGCAAAGAGCCCGAGAGAGCTTCAGTTTCCACTGTTGGACGACCCAATATACTGATCTAGGGAACTTAAAATGTAACATTAAGAGCTTTGTAAGACTATAGTTACCACTGCCCGACATGTAAAACGAGTCAGTTATATTGCTGTGATTAAACAGGTGAATATCCATGACACCAAAATAATAAACCAGTGTGGGGGAAAACATAATTTAAGTAATTACACTGGTTTGCAAAGGTAGAAAATTGGAAAATTGTGTGTTGACCGTTTATCATAAAACTAAAAAACAAAGCAGAATCCACAATTATGCTTGTGGAGATACAGTTTATTCTAATGATTTAATGATTTTAATGATTCCATTAAACGCACAATGTTGGTGGTTAGTTCTTACTCAGTAATTAGTTTTCAGATTTGGTGGATTAATTGTGAACAATGTTGCCGTTTGTTGTTGGGTCAATGCAAGTCTTTAACCGCCAAAGAAGCATATAGCCAATTCAAAGTTAAAAAAAAAATATTCTTCACTGGAGAAAAATAATTTTTTTCTTTTCCAGTAAAACTATCTAAACATTCTTAAATCAAGATACATTTACTTGAGAAGCAAAATGACTTGATTTCTTAAGTTTTGCTTTCTGAATAGGATTAGGAAACTAATCCGAAATGAAATTAAGGAAAACATTTCAGGATTTTTCTCCATATAGTGGACTTCAATGGGGACCAACAGGTTGAAGGTCCAAATGTCAGTTTCAGTGCAGCTTCAAAGAGCTCTACATGATCCCAGACGAGGAATAAGAGTCTTATCTAGAGAAACGACCTGTCATTTTTCATTTATACTTTTTAGCCTTCAACCTGTTGAAGTCCACTATATGGAGAAAAATCCTGGAATGTTTTCCTTAATTTCTTTTCGACTGAAGAAAGAAAGACATTAACATTTTGGATGACATGGAGGTGAGTAAATTCTGAAGTGAACTAATCCTTTAAGTTTAAATTTATTACCCAATAATCAGATTTTTTTTCATGTTTTAGGCATAAACTCAATTTTGATAAGATTTTCAGAAAACAAGACTTAATATCTTTATATTTTTCCCTTTGAATTAAGTGTATATTTCTTACCCAATGGACAGCATAAACTCTTAAACTGATCAAAATTAATTGAGTTTATGCTTGAAACAAGAAAACATATCTGTCTATAGAGTAAAAAATATAAACTTAATTAAAATGGAAAATTTTTGTTTTTACCCAATAGACAGATATTTTTTATGTTTCAAGTACAAACTCACATGGAAAACAAGACTTAAGATTATTTTGCTTCTCAAGTAAATATATCTTGATATAAGAATGTTTAGATATTTGTACTGGAAAATATAAAATAATTTCTTTGAACTGCTGAAGAATCTTTATTTTTAAGAGAGCAGATGCCTGAAAAACAAGCAGAACGATGGAGGGAATACGTAGATGAATACGTGAAGGGTGGAGGTTAGGGAATGGTGAGGCATTTGGCTTAATGAGGTGAAGCTGGGTCAGGAGTAGGTGAGCTAAGGAATGAGAAAAGCACTAAAGCTTCTGCCGTCTCTTCTTCGGTAATCCAATCATCAGGGGAGGTCAGAACAGCTGTCTTGAAGGCAAAAGCCAATGCCAGAGGAAGGAGGGGGGAAGAGACCAGGGAACTCTGTGTTCATTCAACTCCGCTTGATAACACAGTCGGGAATCTGCAATCTGTTGAGGTTTGTCTCACACAATCCCAATGGTGTTTTGCCCAGCACATTTAGCCAGAAGTCAACTCTCGTTTTTAGCAAGTGTTTTGTGATGTACTTCATAAATTTATGATGAGGTAAATAAATAATGACAACAGCACTTATGTTTTGTCAATGCACTGTGTGCGATACTGATCCCAACAGAAAGTGTCACCTTCACCTCTTTGCACAAACAAATATTTAGATCTACAGTGATTATAAAAAGTCTACGGCTGGTTTTTGTTAAAGATAAATCATATCACAACTCTTGCACCTTTAATGTAAAAATTACAACCATGCAATGCCACTGAAAACCAAAGTGACGCATATCAGAGAAAAAAAATCTTGGTATAACTAACTGCATAAGTGTTCACCCCCCTGAACTAATACTCATAAACATGGTTTAATCGAACTTGTAGGGTCGATAAAAACAAATATCACTTTTGGCCACTACTGCCAGGAACTGTAAAGCCAAAAATGGAAATTTTGTCATGTATTTACACACCGTGTCATTTCAAACCCATATATTATATACTTTTATTATCTTTTCAGAGGTTTTCCATGCGGGCACGGAAGAACCAATGGTGTTTGCCATCAATCAAACCTGAAGATGAATACATTTCAGTCTGTTCCTCACACAAAGTTATCATGTGGCTTTATAAGACTTGGAATATAGTGCATAAATTGTATGTTTATGACTTGTAGTGCATAAATTGTATGTAATATGTTATTTTATGATACTTTTGATGTGCTTGTATGGTGACGTTTTTGTCTTTTCTGTAGCTTGACAGACTTGCTCTCCATGAACTGTCCTGAAATGGAAAAGAACTGCATGAACATTCTTCAGAATTGACCCACGTACTTTAATAAAAGCAACACAAAGGTGAGTAAATGATGACTGCTTTCAGTTTTGTTCCCTTATTTCCTTTATTTCGGGTGAAATCCCTCAGTGTTTTGCACACTGGAACTCACTCGTGCTGTTATTGTTTCATTTTCATGACTGCTTTTCTTTCTGCTTAGAGGATATACAGTGGCCTCAGAAAGTATTTGGAAAACCTAAAATGTCTAAAATGCATTGCATTAGACATCAAACCAAGCAACAACTGCAAACAGGTTTTCTCAGAATTAATTTCACATCTCTATTGATTCTCTAACAGAATAACCACTGGTGGATTTCATCATATTAACATACTGTATGAATATGTTCTGGCAATTTGACACTCGGAAGTGTACAAGACCTTTTGTCTTCTTTTTAAACAATATTTTGGTTTCAAATTTTGAAACCTAACCATTTTTTAATTGAACTGTGCTCTTGTTATATACACTCACCGGCCACTTTATTAGGTACAACTTGCTAGTACCGGGTCGGACCCCTTTTGCCTTCAGAACTGCCTTAATTCTTCGTGGCACAGATTCATCAAGCTCCATATTGTCATGATATCATCACACAGTTACTGCAGATTTGTAACATCCCAAAGCTACTCTATTGGGTTGAGATCTGGTGACTGTGGAGGCCATTTGAGTTTACTGAACTCACTGTCATGTTCAAGAAACCACTTTGAGATGATTTGAGCTTTGTGACATGTGTTATCCTGCTGGAAGTATCCATCAGAATATGAGTACACTGTGGTCATAAAGGGATGGACATGGTCAGCAACAATACTCAGGTCGGCTGTGGTGTTTACATGATGCTCAATTGGTAATAAGAGGCTCAAAGTGTGTCAAGAAAATATATAACACACCATTACACCACCTGAACCGCTGATACAAAGCAGGATGGATCCATGCTTTCATGTTGTTTACACCAAATTCTGACCCTTTTATCTGAATGTAGCAGCAGAAATCGACTCATCAGACCAGGCAAAGCTTTTCCACACTCTGAAAAATAATAATAAAAAATTATTATTAAATCCTGGGTTGAAACTTCTGGGTCATTTTTGGGGTTATTTTTCCAGTGTTTGGTTGTTTTTGTGTCACCCAGATCCTGGGTCAGACATAACAACCCAGCGTTTGGGTCGTTTTTGTGTTACCCAGATCCTGGGTCAGATGTAACAACCCGGTGTTTGGGTAGTTTTTGTGTTACCAAGATCCTGGGTCAGACGTAACAACCCGGGGTTTGGGTAGTTTTTGTGTTACCCAGATCCTGGGTCGGACGTAACAACCCAGCGTTTGGGTAGTTTTTGTGTTACTCAGATCCTGGGTCAGACGTAACAACCCAGCGTTTGGGTAGTTTTTGTGTTACCCAGATCCTGGGTCAGACGTAACAACCCAGCGTTTGGGTAGTTTTTGTGTTACTCAGATCCTGGGTCAGACGTAACAACCCAGCGTTTGGGTCGTTTTTGTGTTACCCAGATCCTGGGTCAGATGTAACAACCCGGTGTTTGGGTAGTTTTTGTGTTACCAAGATCCTGGGTCAGACGTAACAACCCGGGGTTTGGGTAGTTTTTGTGTTACCCAGATCCTGGGTCAGACGTAACAACCCGGGGTTTGGGTAGTTTTTGTGTTACCCAGATCCTGGGTCGGACGTAACAACCCAGCGTTTGGGTAGTTTTTGTGTTACTCAGATCCTGGGTCAGACGTAACAACCCAGCGTTTGGGTAGTTTTTGTGTTACCCAGATCCTGGGTCAGACGTAACAACCCAGCGTTTGGGTAGTTTTTGTGTTACTCAGATCCTGGGTCAGACGTAACAACCCAGCGTTTGGGTAGTTTTTGTGTTACCCAGATCCTGGGTCAGACGTAACAACCCAGTGTTTGGGTAGTTTTTGTGTTACCCTGATCCTGGGTCAGACGTAACAACCCGGTGGGTAGTTTTTGTGTTACCCAGATCCTGGGTCAGACGTAACAACCCAGCGTTTGGGTAGTTCTTGTGTTACTCAGATATTGGGTCAGACGTTACAACCCAGTGTTTGGGTAGTTTTTGTGTTACCCTGATCCTGGGTCAGACGTAACAACCCGGTGGGTAGTTTTTGTGTTACCCAGATCCTGGGTCAGATGTAACAACCCGGGGTTTGGGTAGTTTTTGTGTTACCCAGATCCTGGGTCAGACGTAACAACCCAGCGTTTGGGTAGTTTTTGTGTTACCCAGATCCTGGGTCAGACGTAACAACCCAGCGTTTGGGTAGTTTTTGTGTTACTCAGATCCTGGGTCAGACGTAACAACCCAGCGTTTGGGTAGTTTTTGTGTTACTCAGATCCTGGGTCAGACGTAACAACCCAGTGTTTGGGTAGTTTTTGTGTTACACAGATCCTGGGTCAGACGTAACAACCCAGCGTTTGGGTAGTTTTTGTGTTACCCAGATCCTGGGTCAGACGTAACAACCCAGCGTTTGGGTAGTTTTTGTGTTACTCAGATCCTGGGTCAGACGTAACAACCCAGCGTTTGGGTAGTTTTTGTGTTACCCAGATCCTGGGTCAGACGTAACAACCCAGCGTTTGGGTAGTTCTTGTGTTACTCAGATATTGGGTCAGACGTAACAACCCAGTGTTTGGGTAGTTTTTGTGTTACCCTGATCCTGGGTCAGACGTAACAACCCGGTGGGTAGTTTTTGTGTTACCCAGATCCTGGGTCAGACGTAACAACCCGGTGTTTGGGTAGTTTTTGTGTTACCCAGATCCTGGGTCAGACGTAACAACCCGGTGTTTGGGTAGTTTTTGTGTCACCCAGATCCTGGGTCAGATGTAACAACCCGGTGTTTGGGTAGTTTTTGTGTTACACAGATCCTGAGTCAGATGTAACAACCCGGTGTTTGGGTAGTTTTTGTGTCACCCAGATCCTGGGTCAGACGTAACAACCCAGTGTTTGGGTAGTTTTTGTGTTACCCAGATCCTGGGTCGGACGTAACAACCCAGCGTTTGGGTAGTTTTTGTGTTACCCTGATCCTGGGTCAGACGTAACAACCCAGCGTTTGGGTAGTTTTTGTGTTACCCAGATCCTGGGTCAGATGTAACAACCCAGCGTTTGGGTAGTTTTTGTGTTACTCAGATCCTGGGTCAGACGTAACAACCCAGCGTTTGGGTAGTTTTTGTGTTACCCAGATCCTGGGTCAGACGTAACAACCCAGCGTTTGGGTAGTTCTTGTGTTACTCAGATATTGGGTCAGACGTAACAACCCAGTGTTTGGGTAGTTTTTGTGTTACCCTGATCCTGGGTCAGACGTAACAACCCGGTGGGTAGTTTTTGTGTTACCCAGATCCTGGGTCAGACGTAACAACCCAGCGTTTGGGTAGTTTTTGTGTTACCCAGATCCTGGGTCAGACGTAACAACCCAGCGTTTGGGTAGTTCTTGTGTTACTCAGATATTGGGTCAGACGTAACAACCCGGTGTTTGGGTAGTTTTTGTGTCACCCAGATCCTGGGTCAGACGTAACAACCCGGTGTTTGGGTAGTTTTTGTGTCACCCAGATCCTGGGTCAGATGTAACAACCCGGTGTTTGGGTAGTTTTTGTGTCACCCAGATCCTGGGTCAGACGTAACAACCCAGTGTTTGGGTAGTTTTTGTGTTACCCAGATCCTGGGTCGGACGTAACAACCCAGCGTTTGGGTAGTTTTTGTGTTACCCTGATCCTGGGTCAGACGTAACAACCCAGCGTTTGGGTAGTTTTTGTGTTACCCAGATCCTGGGTCAGACGTAACAACCCAGTGTTTGGGTAGTTTTTGTGTTACCCAGATCCTGGACAAATCTACCTAATAAAGTGGGGTGGTGAGTGTACTTCTTTAAAGTCAGTGCCACTTGCTTTGAAATTTTGTTACATAATGCGAATGTCACCACTGTAGGAATGATTAACAAAAAGCCGCAGTGAACCACATGGCAGTCTTTATCTTTCCCAGCGGAGAGCATCTGACATATTAGTGAACTTGTGTGTAGATGTCGTTTAAGGTCACGGCCTCAGAGGCCTGCGGTATTATAGGGTGACGTCCAGGTTAGCAGGAGGAGCTGTGCGAGTACAGGATCAAATGTGATTCCCGCGCTCACAGCTGGATTACGCCATAAAACCACTGACTGATCCTCAAGGCCAGAAATAAGTTTGATTTGAAGTGGATGAAGAACTAATCACGATCTGCGCTGTTCCCCGTATCTGTTGGATTACTGGATATTATCGGCAAAACAGAAGTTAACCTCAGAAAACCTCCTTTCCCTACACAGTGTACTATAGCTTAAAACAGAGCCGGATTTCCGCAGTGTCTCCTTAATTTTATTCCCAGTAATCTCACGTGGCAAAAATAAATATATATATATTACAAAATATAAAATCTACAAAAAATGGCCAAGAAAATGTTTGGAAATTATATTGCCCTGACGTATTGTGAAAATATATTTATATCAATGTAAATATTTTAAATTATATATTATATAGACATTTTCTTTTTGGATATTAAAAAATCTAAATTAATTTATAAAATATACAACAAAATGTCCAAGAAAACTTTTGGAAATTATATTACCCTGACATACTGCAAAATATACAGTATTTTTATAAATAGTTTAAATGATAAATTATATAGCCATTTTCTGGATAAATTAAAATCCAAATCAATTTTTAAATAAATAATACTTGTTTTTCGCTGCAGTTTTGGCAGTATGTTGTATTCACATTTACACATGATTCATGATCTTGGCGTTGCAAGCATCAAATCATCATATCAGAATGATTTCTGAAGGATCATGTGACACTGAAGACTGGAGTAATGATGCTGAAAATTCAGCTTTGATCACAGGAATAAATTACACTTTACTATATATTCACATAGAAAACAGCTGATTTACATTGGAATAATATTTCACTGTTTTTACTGTATTTTTGATCAAATAAATGCAGCTTTGGTGAGCCAAAGATATTAAAAATCTAAATTATTCCAAACTTTTGACAGGCAGTCTACATTATATCTTTGATCAGAAAATATAATATATATATATATATATATATATATATAATATACAGAATGCTTCAAATACAGTTTGTCAGAAAAAGAGAAGCAATTTTGATCACATCTTTTTCAAGGTCGATGCAAAGTTGCAGCCCTTGAGCCGCTGTATGATGCATCAGTGAAGATGCTCGTGAGTCATCGCAGTCATGTCAGGACACAGGATTTTGTCAGCTGTGCCAAGTAAAAGCCCTGGGTGTGCTTAGCGTGCAACCATGACACGCCTGACACCAGGGGCCTCGTGTATTGAATATTCCTTGAACATCGGACCTATTCAAACCGGCCAACGGACCGTTCGACCATCAAACGAAAGAGCGCGTCATTGATCATTACGCAATGTTTATAAAATCAGGTCCCTGTCAGGTTCATTCTGGCTGACCGTATGGCGGAAGTTCGTTAGGTCCTGCGGGTGGGCGGCGCTAATCCTCACGGCCGGCCGGAGGACGCAGCACTGCTACAGATGGATGGCAATGAATAAAATGCAGGGGTCACGGTGGGGTCGGCCGAGGAAATAAGGAGATTTCCTCAGGGCATTAAAGCCGTTAGATACCCGAACGCACTCGACTACAACATGTCGCAGCATAAACTCTCCCGGGATTCTCCACCTCTGCAGGATCCCCGGCCGGCTGCCACAGGAAGTGCGTCACAGTTATGCAAAGTAACCTCTGGACGTGTGGGAGGAGAGCAAGATACAGGGATGGGAAGAGCTGCCAGCTTTGAGTCTCGATTATGGGCATCATGCCGCTTCCATTAAACGAGCTGCTTTATTCCTTATGGAACAGGCGAATGCTGTTTCTTTGAATAGATGCTAAAGAGCTCCCAGAGGGAAACCCAGTAACATCTGACGGTGCAAATCTAGGACTTTACATAACTGAGAATATCTCATCTAAAAGAGCTCGCTTGCATTCGCTGGAACTAGAAACTAGTGAATGTCTGCGGGACACTGCACCAGAAATGCAGCACCCAAATAATTCTTAGAGAGAAGCTCAGATGCAGAAAACTACATAAGATGCACTTCTGGGATGCATTCCAGTGATTCGTTATTAAAAGAAAAAAAAAAATTAAGCAATTTATGATGTAAGCATTTGCTGAAGTTCCTTTAACTTTACACAATTATGCACTACTGGTCAAATGCTTGGAATTATAAATTTTTTTATGTTTTTGAATGTCTTCTGCTCACCAAAGCTGCGTTTATTTGATCAAAAATACAGTAAAAATTGTGAAATATTATTACAATGTAAATCAGCTGTTTTCTATGTGAATATATAGTAAAGTGTAATTTATTCCTGTGATCAAAGCTGAATTTTCAGCATCATTACTGCAGTCTTGAGTTTCACATGATTATAAACATTTCTGATTATTATCCAATTATTATTACCAATAATAATTGAGCAGCAAATCATCATATCAGAATGATTTCTGAAGGATCATGTGACACTGAAGACTGGAGTAATGATGCTGAAAATTCAGAGGAATAAATTACACTTTACTATATATTCACATAGAAAACAGATATTTTACACTGGAATAATATTTCACAATTTTTACTGTATTTTTGATCAAATAAATGCAGCTTTGGTGAGCAGAATAAACTTTCAAAAACATTAAAAAATCTCAATTATTCCAAACTTTTGACCGTCAGTGTATATATAAAATAATTCACATATTTTATTTAAATAGGCATAAATGCATTATATACATTTACAAAAATTGTCATTCATAATGCATCTCTAGTTTGCGTAGCTAGCACTGTTTTCTTTTCACACACTTGTACTCAGTATGTATGGAGCAGCGTAGCTTTTCAAGACCTGATGATCACAGTATTGTCAAACACATGCATTCGGTTTACCTGCGAATCAACATCTGCAATAGAAATGCAAATTCAGAAGGGCTATTACAAAACAGTGAGGTCTGCCGGACTGGACTGTCACTACAGTGTTGTCTGTTGGATAAGTGTGAGGTGTGGCACTGTTTCCATACACACACTCCTTTTTAACAAAGACGCTCTATGGTGGCACAAATAGATTGATCTCATAGCAACATGGTTGCCATGGCAACGTGGGATGCAGATGTCAGACCAAAGTGGTCCGAGTGGGATTACGTGTCTGTTGGGCAGAGTCTCTGTCTCTCTCGCCCAAAAAGGAAGCTCATTTCATTCTCTTTCGTTTGGCCTTCGGCTCTCAGCGCTGTGAGCAATAGGACACTCTTTGGGAGGAAATTTTCTCTAATGAAAAGCATTTTGCTCTTTTGTAACATTAGGCATTTGTTATTGCATTTGGGTCCGCTTTGACCCGGAAGAAGTACATGCATTTAAAAAAAAAAAAATCCAGCGTTTACGGTACGAAGATTAAATTTCTGTCAAAATACACATTTTTTACAAAAAATGGAAGAGATAACCATTTAAATTAAATTGTTACACCTTTTGCTTTCAGGTTAGTTAGGAAGTGAACTGTGGCATTATGTATGATCAAAAGTACATAATCCCTCATAACTCCTAAATCGTTAGTCGCGGACTCAAGTATTTTTGATTTTTTTGAAAAAACTACTTTTGTGAACTAGTCCTAGGTTTTTCGGCCGATTGGAATCAAACCAGTGCAAAAACAATCTCTGGAGTCTGAGTATCAATAATTATCAGGGGAAAAAAGTTGAAATTTCGATTCACGGTCATGGCGGGATTCCAAAATGTTCAAAGTGGGCGGGGCCACTTTTACTAAAATGGCTATAACTATTGAACGGAATGAGATGTTTTCACCAAACTTCGTACACATGTGTATGAGCTCAATCTGAGGTCAAAGTAAAAAAATCGCAGAGTTCTGCCACTTGGTGGTGCTGTATGGTTATATCTACGCAACTGTTTGTCTGATTGACTTGAAAATTGGCATGCAGTGTCTTTGTCCAAGGTCTCATGGTTGTGTTTGATGACATTCACGTATCTTGAAAAACATGTCCGCCATCGGCCAATGAAGTTTGAGCACCTCTTAGACAAGGTTAACGATGGCTGATCGGAACGAAACTTGGTGGGCCTGTTTGACTCATGGTCCTAGAGGTCTGTAAGAAATTTGAAAGAAATCGGCCACTGTGTGGCGCTAACGAGTTTTAGGCCTCTGTGACCATGCAGTGTTTCACACATACACACAATATTCATATCATATGTTAGATTTCCTCCTGCTGAACAACTATGCCTCAAGAACTACTACCGTCAGTCGAATCGGTTGTTAAATATTTGCGATTATTTAACTTTTGTGAACTGAACCTTGGATTTTTCATCCGATCGGAATCAAACCAGTGCAAAAATATTCTCTGGAGTCTGAATATCAATAGTTACTGAAAAAAAGTTTAAATTTCGATTCACGGTCACGATGGGATGCCAAAATGTTCGAAGTGGGCGGGGCCACTTTTACTAAAATGGGTATAACTATTGAACGGAATGAGATATTTTCACCACACTTCGTACACGTGTATGAGCTCAATCTGAGGTCAATGTAAAACAATCACGGTGTTCGGTTACTTGGAACAACTATGCCTCAAGAACCACCGTCAATCGAATCGTTTGTTAAATATTTGAAAAAGCTACTTTTGCGAACTAGTCCTAAGTGTTTCACTCAACGTCAATAAAACCACTGCAGTACAATTCTCTGGACTCTCTAGGTCAATAATTATCAAAAATGTTTAACTTTAGTCTATAATAGGCTATAATAGGGTCATTTAGAAAACGGGCATGGCCAAGTGTACACAAAAGCCTATAATTCCTAAACAAAAACATGCGACATACGATTCTAAAGAAGCATTCAAACATTTATGGAGATCGGGCCTTAGGTGGCGCTATAACTGTTAAAAAGGTGTAAAATGCCCAGTATTTTTTTTATAAACATGTAGTGAATCTTGAATGCTTTTGAGCACAGACTTCTCTTTTTAAAGAAGACAGATTATTGCTAAAGTGAAAAAAGTTTAAAAAAATGAACTTTAAAGATGTTATAGAATTTTACATTTATTGTAATAAAAAATGCGCAAAAATACTATTTTCAATTTTTATATGAAATATATGTTTTCCAAAAAAAAATTTGTTTCCCATTTATTTCCAATGCGCTCCTTTTTGACCGCAAGGAGTACAAGTGTGACTATTTTTCAGGACCAGTTAACCTTTTTTGTGTTCACATAGCAAGAAAAAAATTCTAAAAATAAAAAAAAATTTGGTCAAAAATGACCAAAGAGCACCAGAGGGTTAAAAGCATGTTTCTAAGGAATACTCTTCCATGGGGGAAATAAAACCATCTTAAACCAGCCTAAGCTGATTTGCTGGTCTTAGCTGGTTCCTTGGCTGATCTTTTGCGTTTTTTTAAAGGATTATAGCAGGTAAATGGTGGATAAACAAATGGCATTTGTAGGTCAAATGGAATAATGATGATTTTGGGCCTGTTCGAGAGATTATAAAACAACGTTCACATGTCCACACTTGCTCAATCTATTTTAGTCAGTACCTGCATTACTGTTATCTGTGTTGTTTGTTTGCCCCCTGATGAATGCCAAACGAATTACTATATTGACCCTGTTTTGTGTCACTTTAATCATACAGCTCTAGAGATCTTTGACCTCTGACCTTATTTCAGTTGGGCAACAGAACTCCAACCAGAGGCAAAAGGTTACTGATAATGCTGGTTCTCATAACAGCTGCAAAAAATGTTTATTTCAGCATTTTTTTTAATCTTGTTCTTGTTCTTCAATTTGTATTTAATTTTAATTCAATACTTTTAGAACTACCAAATGTAATACGTTAACTGAGATTAATGAAATATCTTTTATTATATTTTCTATATAGAATACTTAATTATCTTTGATCAAAATTATTTATTTCTGTTTTACTCTTGATAGTTTTGAAATAATGCCCAGTTATTTATGAATATATGTATTTAAATGTATTTGAATGTATGTATTGAAATCGTTAGTTTTCTGATTATTCTTCTTCCACTATTGAGTCTATAGTGGCCCATAGAACCGTATGATAAAAAGTTATGAAATGTGGCACAAAGATAGAGGACAGTCTGAAATGTTACCATAGCAAATTTGGAGTCTCTACGTCAAACCCTCTAGCGCCACCAACAGTTCAAATATTCACTTATGTTTATGCTATGACGCCATTTCCATCATAAAAATTATTCTGCCATTTTGAATTTTCAGAGAAACCTACTTTTTCAAATTCCTACTAGAGCGTTTTTCCAATTTGTATGAAATTTGGTATGGAGCATCTACTCACACTCCAGGCAAAAAATTATTAAAAGATTTTTGATCGGCCAATCCGTTCTCGTATAGCGCATCAATGAATTTGACGGCGAGCATGAAAAAATGGATTTGATGCTGTATCTTCACAATGATTTGATGTATTGACAACGAACTTGGTATATGTCATTACAGGCATGACTTGAGGGTACATGCACAGTGCCACCTACTGGTCTTCTTAGATTCCTTGAGGCATGCTGAGTTGAACGATATCCAATTTTCTTTGGTCGGCCATTTTAAATTTTGTCATAAAATGGTGTGATTTACAAACGCATGAACGTATCGTAAAGATTTAGGTCCCTGGTGGTCAAGAATGAAGTTTATGAAATTTATGAAAATGCTTATAACATGAAAAATTCAACATATTTTCATTTAACTTACATCATTAGATTTGTTGGCTTATGCTGAGTCGTACGATACCATATTTGCCATATTCTACCATATTGTCCGCCATATTGAATTTTATTCAAAACCTACTTTTTCGAACTCGAATTTGTCCGACTTGTACGAAATATGGTATGTAGCATCTACAGACACTCATGACAAAAATCTATTAAAAGATTTCTGATAGACCCAATCGTTGTTTTATACTGCGTCAACAAATTTGACTGCGAGCACGCCAAAATGGATATGCGGTTGTATCTTTGCAAAAGTTTTGTGTATTGACACGAAACTTGGTACATGTCATCACAGGCATGACTTGAGGGTGCATCCAGAGTTTCGTCATAGCGCCACCTACTGCTCAGAAGTTATAAACCATGTTATTATGTTATAAGTGCTTTAACTGATGTAATGTAAAACTGATGTAATGTTTTTTATATATTTTGTTTTGTTTTATTTAATGATAATAACCCTAACCACTAAATCTGGCGAACGATCAGTGTTCAAAGTTCCTTCAAAATGTTAAAAAAAAAAACATAAAAATCTCTCTATCATTGTCCATCTCTCTGCCATCACTAACTATCATTTTCTCTCAGGTGTCATGAGCTCATCCTGCGGCTCATTACAGACCAAATGAGGAATTTCACCTTTGACTCGGTAAAAGCTACAGTGCAAAGATTTCCAATGCTTTTAGTCGGAATGAAATCTTAGATTCTTTGATTCCTTTTAGTCATTTGTCCTCCTGATGGAAGCATTACATAATACCATCTGGTGACAAGGAACCGACTCTGGCTGGAAAACCACATAAACACATGGAAGTGGAGGTGTTGCACATAACACTAGCACATCGTATTGTTTAATAATAGATCACCACACTTGAAGCCAGTTTGCAAACTATTACAACTGTGAAACGCCTGCAGACCAAACCATGCATGCATTTGCAAGAATGCTATAAGCTCATTTTCCCCCGGAAGTTTCTCATTCAACAGCACCATATATTTTCAGACAACAGAACACATTCATAGTTCCAGAAAGTTCTTATTCATGCCTGGAAGCTCATCACTCGACACTCTGGTAACTTTGCATGAATTTGTGCCAAGCGAAGCTGTCTGATGCCTGTTTTTACAGATGCAAATTACCTTCAGGCTTCACGTTCCTTTAATTATTTGCTCAGGATAATGTTGTTTACATCATTAGATCACGCATGTAACATTAAATATTACATAAACACCTTGAAACACTTGAAACTAGTAAACTGAAAAAATGTGATGTAGAATCAGTTTTCACTCGCAAATAATTACAAAGAAATTAAATGTGAAATTTTGAAGTATAAAGAATGAAATAGTGAAAACTCTTGACAAAAAAAAAAAAAAAAAAACTCTTGTAAATTGTTTTATTTACAACTTCGAAAAATAGTTTTTTACGGTGCATAAATAATAGTGACAAGATTTTCCAAAAAATTGTTTTTAAATCTTGTAAATAAAAAGATGATTGAAGTCTGTTTTAAATGAAAATACTTATATATTTAATATATAAATCATATAAAATAATACATTTTCTTGGGCGTTATGACCAAAGTCTTATTTCACGACAACAATATACATCACAATGTAGTTATTTTTTGTTGTATTATTTTTGTTATTAAAAATAAGATCAAAGAAGCAAATTACGAACAAATGGACAAATATAATAGAACAAACATACAAATTAAATTAAGTTTACTGTAAATAAATATTTTTTTAGGTACAGTATGTTTAGTACTACAGATATTGAATAATCAAATAAAAATAAAACTGCATATTCTTCACCGTATGAATTAAATATAAACTGATTCTTATTAAAGCTACAAAAGTTACTCAGTCAAGAGAAGCGAGTTATTTTCTCTTTGTCTTTCATTGTTTGATTAACATTAATGAGAGATGACAGCAGGTTTACACTCAAAAACAGTGTAGATTTACTTTGAAACAATTTTTATGTAGAAATTGCGGAGTTTCACAAATGATTTCAAAGAAACAGCAAGTGACACATTGAATTAAATGTGAATTTTTGAAGTAGAAAGACTATAATTATTGCTTTAAAGAGTTATTTATACTTGCTTTAACCCATAAAAATTAATTTTTGTGGTATGAATTAATGTATTTAGGTTGATTCAGTGATGTTAAATAATAATTTTGACTAGAATAAAATAGATGTTACTATTTTTTTTTTCAGTGTAGTAGTTTCTTGTAAATAGTGATTAATATAGTAAAGTCCAGTTATAAAGTCGAATTCTGAGAAATAAAGTCAGAATGGCAAGAAGAAAAGTCAGAATTTTGAGATAAATAGTAAAAATGATTCTTTTTATTTTTTATTCAGTGGCAGAAACAAGCTTCTTTACAAATTTTCAGGTATTTTGGATTTTTTGAAAAACCTACTTTTGCGAACTAGTCCTAAATTTTTGGCCCGATCGGAACCAATCCAGTGCCGCGAGATTCTCCAGAGTCTGATTGTCAATAATTATCAAAAAAAAGTTGAAATTTAAATTTGCGTTCCCTAAGAGCCGCCAAAACATTTGAAGTGGGCGGAGCCACTTTTGCTAAAATGGCTCGTGAACGAAATGAGATATTTTCACCAAACTCAGCACAGCTATGTAAAAGCTCATTCTGTGGTCGCGTGAAAAAGGACGCAGCAACTTGCCACTTGGTGGCGCTATAACAGGAAAAAAAACATGAAAATGGCTTCACCGTTAGTCCGATTGACTTGAAAATTGGCATGTGGTGTCTTTGTCCAAGGTGCCATGATTGTTTATGAGGACATTGACATATCTCAAAAAACATGACTGTCATCGACCAATGAATTTTGAGCAGCTATCAGACAAGGTTAACGGAGGCCGATCGGAACAAAACTCGCTGGGCCTGTTTAACTTTGGTTTTTTACCCGATCAAAACCAAACCAGTGCAGTACAATTCTATGGACTCTCTAGGTTAATAATTTTTTTAAAAAAAAGTTCAACTTTACCCTTTGCATAGCTATAACAGGATCATTTAGAAAAGGGGCATGGCCAAGTGCTCACAAAAGCCTATAAATCCTAAAAGAAAACTCGGAACTTTACGAAAATAGGTGAGAACATGCAGCATATGGTTCTAAACAAGCATGCAAAATTTTATATAGATCAGACCATAGGTGGCGCTATAACTGTTAAAAAGCACTAAAAACCATTGTAAATTGTCTGAATTGGCTGTAAATGGTCTTTTCCATCAATGATCGATACATGTTTGCTAAATAAAACACATCTTTTTATGCATGTGCTTAAAGGCCTTAAAGGCTTGAACCCCAATAATTGCTGCTTGCAGCTATATTTAATTTACTATCAATTTCTGAGTGAAAATTGTTTCTACACCACCATATATTTTAGACTAGAAGGTATCAGGCAATAATCCTCACGTCAAACGCCATCTATGATTTGGACTGGAGCCACAGCAGTAGTTTTTATATATGGTATATATATATCACGTCACATGTAAAGGAGTGACAGCTCTTGACCTTGCCCCGTCTCTCAGAGGCTCTTGCATGTAATATCACACAAGCATTACCCGATTAAACGCTCTATTATGGGAAGATACGCGGGGTGACTCAAGGTAATCATATGACTAGCGCAGGAGCCGTTCAAGATCAGAAACCTTTCAGCAAATGTAGGGCGCTCCTGAGTATCTCAACACAATCCCTGAGCTTAAATCCAGCCAAAAACAACAACATCATCTGGCCCCGTTTGCCACTTAATTTGTTTAGCTCATTTCAACCAATCTGGAGTTATTCGGAGCCCGTGCTTTTGTCCAGAACTTGCCCTAGTTTTTGCATCTGTAAACGGGGAGGTGGAACACACAGAGAGACCTTGTTTTCTTAAGGACGTAATCCTGCATTTGGTTCAAGCCTCAGATGTTTTGTTGGTTTGCTGACCTGAACATGGGGTGAATCTGGACGGGGTTTGATTGATTCTGTTGCCCTAATGCACCGAGAGCATGTTTTTGCCATGTTTTGAGACGATCGAAATAACAGATTCCCTCTAACGGCCCTTGCGGGAATAACCTGTATGCAGTCGTTCATCAAAGACTTTATTCTAAACATAGAAACAAAAAAACATTAGAAAATATCACCAATTTTTGAACATAGTGTGTGTGTATATATACAGTAGGCTATATATACACTCTAAGAAATTCTGGGTTGTTTCAATATATTATATATTGTATATAATATATTTTTTTTGTTTATTCATTTTAAATTGTATTTATTTTAAATGTTTATTAATTTAAATTGTGTATATTTAGTTATTTATTTTACATTTTATTTATTTGTTTACATTTTTTTTTTTTAATTTTAAATTTTATCTGTTTTAAATATTATTTATGATATATTTATTTATTTTAAATTTTATTTATTTATTTAAAATGTTATTTATTTATTTTAAATTTTATTTATTTTTTATTTTAAATTTTATTTATTTATTTTAAATTGTATTTATTTATTTTACATTTTATTTATTTTAAAGTGTATTTATTTAATTTAGATTGTATTAATTTAAAATTTTATTTATTTTAAGTTTTATTTAAAATATTTATTTTAATATTGTAATTCATCTGGGGTGTTTGGTATTTGATATTCATATTCATATATTTATATTATATTCATATTCATAGTTTATATTGAAATGCAAAGAACTTGAAACTAGTAAACCGAAGAAAAAACTTTTTCACTCAGAAATTCCTAGTAAATTTCACAAATAATTACAAAGAAATGGCAAGTAACGCACTGAATTAAACATGAAATTTCGAAGTAGAAAAACTGAAGGTAGATTGCAGGCTTTTTTTTGGTATCTTCTGACCACAGTTTGACAAATCAATGGAATTACCCACTGCAAAAATGTGCTAGCTATTATTTCATTGATCAATATTAATTTTCTTTGTCATACACATTTTTTATTTTGACCAATCAGTATCCAGAACTGCAGTGTGGAATACAATATATATTCTTTTCATACACACACACACACACACACACACAATCAGTCAAATGGCAAAACCTGCCACAGAATCAGAAGTGAGCTTAAAGTGTTGCAGGCCTCCGAAGCGCTGACATTTTGTTTTAATCTGGTGACCTTTTATCATAATAATTCATATTGTGTCTCTTCTGCAGGAGCTCGAGCGGACGACTCTCACATGAGAGAGAGAGAGAGAGAGAGACGGTTTATGAAGCTCCTTTCAGTTCTTTTCTATCGGCTGTGAGACTTTATACATTTTCTAATACACATTTATCATTCACAGGGTCAAAACCTAGATATAGCTAAACTAAGATAGCAATTATGAGATATTAAAAGGTTGTTGACGTAGTTAACGTTTCTTTATGTTCACTTCTGACCCAGATCCATAACTGAGCACAACTGGAAGGAAAAATCCCATTCATTTTCTCCATAGAAATGCAGATTTTAATGATAACATATAAATCATTAGCATTGCAAATGGCATCATTGAGTCTCCCTTTACTCTGAAACTATTTAAAATATAACTTTTTTTAAAGAAATTAATATTTGTATTCATCAAAGATGCATTAAATTGATCAAAAGTGACAGTAAAGACATTTATAATGTTATAAAACATTTATATTTCAAATAAATGCTGTTTTTTTTAACTTTCTGTTCATCAAAGAATCCTGAAAAATAAAAAGTATGACAGTTAGAATATTAGAATGATTTCTGAAGGATCATGTGACACTGAAGACTGGAGTAATGATGCTGAAAATTCAGCTTTGATCACAGGAATAAATTACACTTTACTATATATTCACATAGAAAACAGATATTTTAAATTGTAAAAATTTTTCACAATTTTTACTGTATTTTTGATCAAATAAAAGCAGTCTTGCTGAGCAGAAGAGACATCAAATTTGCACTGAATTTTCAGCATCATTACTCCAGTCTTCAGTGTCACATGATCCTTCAGAAATCATTCTGATATGCTGATTTGGTGTTGTGGTGTTTATGTATACACAAACAAATGCGCACACATTCATTAAAATGACGTATTATTAGGCAAATTCATGAAATGTCATCCAGCTGCTAGAACAGATTTTTCCCAAAGAAAGTTTGGTGAACTTGTGATTGTGCAGAAATGTCAGTGCTGAATTAAATTACACAAAAAGAACTTGGAGATATTCTACATGGACATACAAAGATGAAAAATGCATTATGTTTTGAAAGTTCAGAGAGTCCTTTTACTAAATAATTTAGCTGAAAAGAAATAGAAGATTTAGTGGTGTCATGTAAACTAATGTTAATCGAGTCATTCAGTGTCAACTCAACCAGAGGTCCCTGGCTCAAATTTTTGATTTTGTTAATATTTTCCCTGAAGAAAGACAAACATAAATAGTAATGAAAGGCAAAATATTAAATGTCACAGATGTGTATTTACTGAGTAATCCACTATTTTGTAGAGGAGAGTCAAAATGACCATTTTCACCTGAGATTTGGAGCCAAATTAGAGGAGTGTAAAAATGACTTTAGAAAGATGGAGCATCATTATTTTATTTTTACACAGAGATTGGTAGATCTATTAGTAAAATCTGTTGACTTTATCAATCTTTGTTTCATTATATGCCAACAGTGACAGCTCAAAAATGGCAGAAAAGCACTTCTTGCATTTTTTGCCTCAAGTTTGCACGCCTGTAACTCAAGAAGTATTAAAGATATCTTAATATCCTTTTAGATTCTGGTTTTTAATAAACTTTCCTTTTGAAATCTTCATTTTAAAGGCCCTCGATGTTTCAATCCCAGAGATATGGAGATCTAAATGTGGCACCATGAGTAAATTGTACACATTTTCAGTGGTCAAAATCCAAATGTGGGTGACTTTTCATCCAGCTGATATTTTTTTCTTTTAAAGAGGAATATCTGAAGAACAAATAATGTTGAAACTAGAAATGTATCTCATGTTTTTCTATCAACTCATTTGCATAGAGTATACAAGTTTATATGCCTGTAACTCTAAAAGTATTCAAGATATCTTAATATCCTCCTAGATTCTCATTCTTAATAAACTTTTCTTTTGAAATCTTCATTTTCAAGGCCCTATATAGTTCAGTCCAATAGATATGAGGATCTCAACGTGACCCACATTTGGTTTTTGACCACTAAAAATGTGTACAATTGACCAATTTACTCATGGAGCCACATTAAGATCTCTGGGACTGAAACATCGAGGGCCTTTAAAATGAAGATTTCAAAAGGAAAGTTTATTAAGAACCAGAATCTAAAAGGATATTAAGATATCTTTAATACTTCTTGAGTTACAGGCGTGCAAACTTGAGGCAAAAAAACACAAGAAGTGCTTTTCTGCCATTTTTGAGCTGTCAACGTTGGCATATAATGAAACAAAGATTGATAAAGTCAACAGATTTTACTAATAGATCTACCAATCTCTGTGTGAAAATAAAATAATGATGCTCCATCTTTCTAAAGTCATTTTTACACCCCTCTAATTTGGCTCCAAATCTCAGGTGAAAATGGTCATTTTGATCCTCCTCTACAAAATAGTGGATTACTCAGTAAATATACTTCAAAATCAAAAATTTGAGCCGGGGATGTTTCCGAAATTTGTTGATTTGACACATAATGACCCAATAGTTAGATCACCATTGGAACACTGGATTGACCAATCAGAAGACAGAACCGGAGCAGAACGCTTTATTAAGTCACACTCTTAAAAAGCATTGATGGTTCCGTGAAGAACATGGAATCTTTCCATTCCGAAAATTTCTTTAGATTTTTTGAATGTTGTTGTTTTTTTTAAAATAGGTTCTTTTAAGAGAAATAATTTTATGGCATTGCTGGGAAAGTCCTTTATTTTTTAAGAGTCTATAAAGAACTCACCATTTACTGTGTATGTCTGTTATTGATACGTGGTGTTGTTTTTCTGAAGGGAAAGCGCTGGATCGTGGATGGCAGACGGCAGCATCCTCTTAGTGAGCAGACAGGTGAGAGTAACACGCAGCGCAGATTAAAGGGCTACTCGCACAGCTGATAAAGAAGAAGAGGACTGAATACATTAAATCAAGCAGCGAGGACGGCCGCCACGTGGGCCATAATCACATTGCCTGCTGCTCTGCACTCAGAGAGAGAGACTGCTCATTCAAAAGCCATCATGAAGCACTCAAGTCTCACGTATTTCCATCCATCCCCCCGAAACCGGCCTCGTTCCGGCCCAAACAATCTCTCTCGCTCTTCGCTCAAACGCAGACTAAACAATCACCGGAGTGTGTGTGGGGCGCAGGAACGGGATCGTCGCTCAAACAAACTCTGCTGTGACTTCATCCTGTCAGATCGCAGATGAGTGTCGTCCTGCTTGATAAGGACAAGAACATCATGGAAACTCTGAGAAGACATCTCTCCTCTGATTAAACACTGTAGATGTTCTTTTGTCAAACACACCAAGCATTTTAAGGACAGGGAAGATTGGAATGATTAAGGTGTTTTTTGTTTTTTTTAGAAAGAGTCTCTTCTGCTCACCAAGACTGCATTTATTTGATCAAAAAACTGAAAATTGTGAAATATTTTTACTATTTAAAATATCTGTTTTCTATGTGAATATATAGTAAAGTGTAATTTATTCCTCTGAATTTTCAGCATCATTACTCCAGTCTTCAGTGTCACATGATCCTTCAGAAATCATTCTGATATGATGATTTGCTGCTCAAGAAACATTTATGATTATTATCAATGTCGAAAAGAGTCATATTTGTGTGGAAACCATCAGGAATGATCATTCAAAAGTTCATCAGGGACATTAAATTGATCAAAAGTGACATTTATAATATTACAAAAGATTCTATTTCAAATAAATTTCTGTTCATCAAAGAATCCTGAAAATTAAAATTTATGACGGTTTCCACAAAAATATGACTGTTTTCAACATTGATAATAATCATAAATGTTTCTTGAGCAGCAAATCATCATATTAGAATGATTTCTGAAGGATCATGTGACACTGAAGACTGGAGTAATGATGCTGAAAATTCAGAGGAATAAATTACACTTTACTATATATTCACATAGAAAACAGATATTTTACATTGTAAAAAATATTTCACAATTTTTACTGTATTTTTGATCAAATAAATGCATCTTTGGTGAGCAGAAGACATTAAAAAAGTGTAGTATGTGGATAGGTATCAGTAAGACACCTATCAGTAATGCACCACGACAAGCTCAGTAAAAAAAAAAAAAGGAAAAAAAATCTATCCAATTTCATCCAACAAATTTATACATTTTAAAAATCCTAAATTTAACTGTGAGTGTATTTTTATTCTTATTAGATTATTGTCTACAGTGGAGGATAGAGATCAGCAGCATGATAATATCAAACTCGAGTCTCTTGAGTGTTTCATTTCACTGTTTGTACGAGTTTCAGACTGTAGAACGTTCCTTTTTAGTCGCCTAAGTAGGCAGCAGACAGCGAGGCTGCGCACTAGATTTAAAAAGTCATCTCTGAATCAACCTAAATACATTAATTTATACCAACAAAACACATTTTTATGGGTTAATCAAGTAGAAATAGCTCTTTAAACCTCAAATTTAAAAGGCAACAAAAGTGTAAATAGTTGTTAGATGCTATTTAGTGCCACTAGTGACAGATATTATTTGCACCTCAGTGTATTGTAAAATATTATAAAACAGAATGCATAACATATTGAGTTATAAATGGATGCTGCTTTATTGGGACATTATTTGTCCGTGTCCCTAAAACCATACCCGATAAACACTTTATTCACACTATTAAATACCCACTTTATTTCCACTTTTCGAATATTTACTTAATTTCTTCATAGTAAAATGGCAGTGATGCACAAAAGAAATAGGTTATAGTGTACATAAACCGGAAATTGTAACGCATGAGCATGCAAAAGTCTATAATTTTTTTTAAGGTATCCGTATCATGCCACTAATTCTGATGTCAGCTGGAATTTTTTATTTATTTATTTATTTTTTGTAATTTTGTCTGGCTGAATCAGATGATGGTGGGCGGAGTTAATGTAAATAGCCTCTGCCAACAAGGCGAGTGATTTGCTCTTGGTGTAAATAGACAGTCTGAATTCAAAAAGCAGCTTAGATGAGCTTGCTGCAACTTTGACAGTGAAGTTTGCTGAACATAATTCGATAAAAACAGGCCAGATTATAAATATTGTTCTTATCTTGTTTTGCCTTTGATTATAACAATATTTTTCATACATGCGCTCAAAATGACCCTTCAAGACGAAGAGATGATTAGATATTTTAACCACACATTTACTATATTAATGCATCTGGAAACAGACTAATAAACTATAACTATAAATAAGACTATTTATTCTCAAGGTTGTGCATTACAGTGATTTTACCAGGGGGTTTTGTGTATTTCACATCATGTCTATGATCACTCGTGATGAATCACTGGAACGCATGAGCTTGAGTGCTTTAGTGTTTAATGCAGAAGTTCAGATATTTTCAGTGAAATGTCCCTGATGGTAGTCATTGGGATCAATCAAACACTATTACCAGCTCTCTCTCTCTCTCTCTCTCTCTCTCGCTCCAGGAGACAGACGACCATCTCTAAGATCGCTCATCTTCCTCATGTTAAAGCTCCAGAGACAGTTCACCTCACCAGACATTTCAGTGGATTTTAACTAGATATGAAGGAAATGTGAGTGGTGTTGTCCTTATTAAAATGCATATGAGCAACATTAGTGATGCTTGGTTTAACAAACAACATTAAATACGGGTAGTTTGTGTGACACTTTATTCTGATAGTCCACTTCAGACGTTCAACTGACTATAAGTAACTTTGCAAATACATGTCAACTTATTCTACTAACCGCTCTCTAAAAAATGCTGGGTCAAAAACAACCCAAGTTGGGTTAAAAATGGACGAAACCCAGGTTGTTTTAACCCAGCGATTGGGTTGTTTTAACCCGGTTTGACTCAATCTGCTGGGTAGTTTTATTTAACTCAACTATTGTTTAAAAATTACTGTATTGCTTGTTTAAAATGAACCCAAAATATGTTGGAAGTTTAATGAATAAGAATTAAACAATAAACATTTATTAAACTGCTTATTAATCAATGTTCACCTTTTGATTGTTATTGTTTCCTCTAGTAATTATGTGTCTGATTTTTAATTTCCAACCTATTTTGGGTTCATTTTAAGCCAGACATATAGTCATTTTTAATCAATAGTTGAGGTAAATAAAACTGCGCAGCACGTTGGTCAAACATTTAACCCAACCGCTGGGTTTGTCCATTTTCAACCCAACTTGGGTTGTTTTTAACCCAGTATTTCAACAGTGAGTTACTGTAGTTGCAAAGTTACTTAGAATGTCTAACGTAAACTAAAGTGTAAATGCGTTTTTAATTATATTTTTAAAATGTTTTGGTTACACTTTATTTTAAGGTGTCTTAAGACCGTAATTATACATTTAAGTACTGAGTAATATTAAGTACTTACTATACACTAAAAATGCTGGGTTAAAAACAACCCAAGTTGGGTTAAAAATGGACAAACCCAGCAATTGAGTTGTTTGGGGTTAAAACAACACAGTCGCTGGGTTTGTCCATTTTCAACCCAACTTGGGTTGTTTTTAACCCAGCATTTTTTTAAGTGTAGGGTTAGGACTAGGATTTGGTTTGTTTTAGGGTTAGTTTGCATGTAATTATAGTTATTGTTATAGTAACTACATGTAACGTGTAACAATAACACTGTAAAATAAGGTGTTACCAAATTTCCCAAAGCCTAATTATGATTTTGAAGCTAAAATGTCTTGCTTTTATACTCCTATAAACATAATGAGAGGGAATATGAGAGATTATGTATGCTTGTAAAAATGTCCCAGATAGTTAAGACTTACAGAAATGCATCGTTTAACTTGCACATCAATTATTATACCTCACATTTTATCGCTGTATCACACATGACTGTTTGTGTTTTACATTTCAGGTGCAGATGAGGTTTCTTACACACTTGGAAATTATGGATAAACCCGATTTTAGAGGGTGCTCTACCATTTATTTAAAAAAAGTGTTCAATAAAATATACACCATATACAAAACAACATTTGGCAATACGTCTGGAGGCCATTTCTCTGTCCTGTACTCTAGTGTCAAATTACATCAGTATCGGTTTTCTGGTTAAAATCCTTTTAAAAACCGATCTTCACAATAACTCCAGAGTACAATGAAACGGCCTCCCGGCCGCACATTCACACACACACACACACACACACTCACACTCACGAGGGAAAGATACCATACAAAAATAAAATAGGATATGTTATAGATAGATAGATATACCGTCTTTGCAATATTTCAAATAAAATGCCAGGTTGGATTGACATAAAACAAGTAGGCCTAAAGAACAGAGACGAAAGCACAACAGCTATCATGCGGTCGCATGGCCACTGACAACATAAACATCTGTCTAGATAACTGTATGCATGAAACTAAAAGCCAACATTTGCAGTATTGTGGTCGACAGCCTGTATAGCAGCAGATTTGACGGCTGTGTTCAAAACCTAGTGTCTGCCTGTTTGAAACGCATGAACCTTCTCAACGTTTTATCCTCTAGTTCAAGGGTTTTCAGCCGTTTACAGACCCGGTATAAAAAGCTTGACAACACTTCAGAACTTAAGCAATAATGCATAATATAATTCTAAACAGATCAATTCAAACAGTTGGAAATGTCATAAAAATGTTTTTCTCCTCTGGTTGAAAACCCTGGATCTAGTGTCATTTATTTCTGCTTGTTAGATCATAATGAAACATCAAGGACTTTTTTTGATTTCTCAAAGAGCGTTTAGGATCTCAAGAACCCTGGGTTAAAAACAACCCAAGTTGGGTTGAAAATGGACAAAACTGGGTTGTTTTAACCCAGCGGTTGGGTTAAATGTTTGCTCAACGTGCTGCGCGGTTTTATTTAACACTATTGTTTGAAAATGACTATATATCTGACTTAAAATGAACCCAAAATAGGTTGGAAATTAGAAATAAGACACATAATTACTAGAGGAAACAAAGGTGAACATTTATTAATAAGCAGTTTAATAAATGTTTATTGTTCATTTATTAAACATATTAATAAATGTTAATTTCCAACATATTTTGGGTTCAATTTAATCAAGCAATACAGTAATTTTTTAAACAACAGTTGAGTTAAATAAAACTACCCAGCAGGCTGGGTCAAACATTTAACCCAACCCCTGGGTCAAATCAACCCAATCTTTGTATTTAACCCAGCATTTTTTAGAGTGTGTGATGTAACGAGTGTGAAACGATCGCAAACAGGTTTTGAACACAGCTAATGACTTCATTATAAAGACACAAGAGTGGTCTGGAAAAACATCCATCCATCTTATACCGCTCTAGAACATGACATGGAAATGTAAAAACACACTTCACGGGCCCCCAGGGGTCCACACTGTAAACAAAGTGAAATGTGCAACTGTTAAGAATCTGTTTCTACTGCTAAAATGACTTTAAATGCTGTAACCTAATGTCATTCTCATCTTTAGGTTACCTGAGAAAACGCTTTTACAGTGCATGGACCCCTGGTTGAGAAGCCTGGCTCAAGCTCCATGGAAAATCATCACTGTTTCATTGAGTGGATGCTCCTTCATTCCCAAAGAGCCATATAGCATATTTAAGAGAGTGTAGGTTTTGAAACGCCACCAATGAGGTTTGAAGAACCCAAAACATTGATCTGCAAAAGCTATAATGGAACATCAAGAACTTTTTTCCCCGTTGGTGAGAGCGCAGACAGTCACTATGTTTTGAAACACAGCCAATGACTTTATGATAAGGACACGAGAGTAGGGCTGAGGGGAAAAAACATCCGTCCGTCCGCTTTAAACGTGAACCACCACCGCCGATTTAGAAGCTTCCAGATCGTTCCGGTAGCGCTCCAACCAGTCTCTGAGCTCCGAGATCCGGTAGCCTTCCGGACCCCTGCCGCCTTGATACACGACCTTCTCGTCCTTCAGTATGTAGAGGCGCTCGAAATAGGCGCCGTACGCCGAGTTGGACGAGTTCTCCATGGTGTCCACGACCACGGCGCTCCCCGGCACCTTCTGGTTCATGAGCTCCGCAGCGCGGAGCCTGTCCTCCAGGCAGCGGTGCCGGGGGATCTGGTAGGGCGCGTCGGAGCTCACCCAGCCGTCCGACGGATGCGCTTCCTCGATGTACACCAGCAGCGAGTCCGCGATGTCCGCGTACTGCCGGGCGACGCGCTGGAACGCCGACAGGCGCGTCATGAACGGCGGTCAGGAGCAGCTCCCGAAGTTGAGGATGAGGGGTCTCCTCCCGCGGGCGTAGTCCAGGATCCGCTGCGCCCCTCTCCGCCGCTCGCTGTCCAGCGGGACCACCTCGGTGTTGGGCGCCGCGCCGCCCAAATGCGCCGTCTTGAAGAAGTCCAGTTTCTGGCCGTACCACACGGCGCGCAGCGACTCGAGCGTGAACATCTTGTTGGAGTCGGACACGCAGAGCGGCGGGTCGTCGGGGCTGCCGACGTCGCTCTCCCGCATCTTCATGAGCACCTTCCTCCGGATGCACAGGAAATCCAGGAGCCACAGCATCACTGCCGCGAGCAGGAAGCGGGGCAGCAGCATCAGGCACACGGCGGCGTTTTTCAGCGCCTTCGCCGTTTGGACACCTGCGGATCCATGCAGCATCTCCATCCCCATCCGGACAGGTACAGATACAGCCGTGTCGTTTAGCGCTCTCTCTCTCTCTCGCTCTCTCTCTCTCTCTCTCTCTCTCTCTCCCCCCTCTCTCTCTCTCTTTCTCACTCTATCTCTCTCTCTCCCTCTCTTTCGAGCTCCGAGTCCCGCTTTTTATAGGACTAGTAAGGATTTGAATGAAAAACAACACGCCTCCACACCCGTGCCGCCTCCTCACATGGAGGGGATTACCTCCCGTCAACTCTCCTGTCTGGAGGAGCGAGAGAGAGACAGATGCGATCAATGCAACACGCTGCTTGTTAGATTATTTGACAGCTCCACTTTTTCGAATGCATTGGTGCTTGTAATGCATTGCATTAAAAATGCTTCTCCTTAGATTGTTTGACATGGCAGTTGCATTTTTTAATGCACTGGTGCATTATTAAACTTGAGATCAAGAGATGCTGAGTTGCACTCTTAAAGGATTAGTTCACTTAAGAATTAAAATTTCCTGATCATTTACTCACCCCCATGTCATCCAAGATGTCTTTCTTTCTTCAGTCGAAAAGAAATTAAGGAAAACATTTCAGGATTTTTCTCCATATAGTGGACTTCAATGGGGACCAACAGGTTGAAGGTCCAAATGTCAGTTTCAGTGCAGCTTCAAAGAGCTCTACACGATCCCAGACGAGGAATAAGAGTCTTATCTAGAGAAACCATCGGACATTTTCTAAAAATCTTTTTAACCACAAATGCTCGTCTTGCACTGCTCTGTGATGCTCCACGCATTACGTAATCATGTTGGAAAGGTCACGCGTGACGTAGGCTGAAGTACCGCGGTAGAGCATAAAACTCCATCTCATTTTCTCCTCCAACTTCGAAATTGTCTGACATCGTTGTTTTACTTTTTTTTTTTTTTTGTAAAGTCTTTGTGTGTTAGTCTTTGACTTAGCCTACTTATGTAATGCGTGGAGCATCACAGAGCAGTGCGAGACGAGCATTTGTGGTTAAAAAGTATATAAATGTTTTGGGTTTTTTTTAGAAAAATGACGTTTCTCTAGATAAGACTCTTATTCCTCGTCTGGGATCGTGTAGAGCTCTTTGAAGCTGCACTGAAACTGACATTTGGACCTTCAACCTGTTGGTCCCCAGTGAAGTCCACTATATGGAGAAAAATCCTGGAATGTTTTCATCAAAAACCTTCATTTCTTTTTCAACTGAGGAAAGAAAGACATGAACATCTTGGATAACATGGGGGTGAGTAAATCATCAGGAAATTTTAATTCTGAAGTGAACCGCAAATGCTCGTCTTTTACACATTATGTAATCATGTTGGAAAGGTCACGCGTGACGTAGGCAGAAGTACCACGGTAGGGCGAAAAACTCCATCTCATTTACTCCTCCAACTTCAAAATCGTCCGACATCGTTGTTTTACCTTTTTTTGTAAAGGGTGTTTGACTTAGTCTTTGTACGTTCACTTTGTAAACACTGGATCGGTTCTTCCGCCTACGTCACGCGTGACCTTTCCAACGTGATTACGTAATGCGTGGAGCATCACAGAGCAGTGCAAGACGAGCATTTGTGGTTAAAAAGTATATAATTTTTTTTTTTTTTTTTAGAAAATGTCCGATGGTTTCTCTAGATAAGACTCTTATTCCTCGTCTGGGATCATGTAGAGCTCTTTGAAATTGCACTGAAACTGACATTTGGACCTTCAACCCGTTGGTCCCCATTTAGTACTCCACTATAAGGAGAAAAATCCTAAAATGTGTTCCTTAATTTCTTTTTGACTGAAGAAAGAAAGACATCTTGGATGACATGAGGGCGAGTAAATTATCAGGAACTTAAGTGCACTAATCCTGTAATGCATTGTCTTAATGAAAATACATTGACGGTGCTGAGATTGTTTGACAAATGGCATTTTTTAGTGCATTGGTTGGAGGAGCTTCTTTATGAGCTCGTGGTTAAGTCAAGAAAAAGATGCTGCGATGTTTTGACATGACAGTTGCGATTAGTGGTTGTGGTGCATTATATAAAATGCTTCATAAAAAAAACATTGGTAGAACTTGCAACGGTGAAGTCGAGAGAGATGACAAATGATTATTTGACAAATTTGAATGCATCAGGTCAAGAAATGCTTCATGAAATGTCTCAGTGAGATTGCAGTGATAGTGGAGTCGCGTAAAGAAGCAACAACATGATGTTTGTTAGATTATTTGACACTTTTGAATGCGTTGTTTAAAGAAATGAAAATACACTGATGATGAAGTTTGAGGACTAATTGTAATGGAGGCTTGCATTATGTGGTGTTAATGAAATATATTAAACATGGAATGATGGAGTCCATAAAACACAGATGCAATTTTATGCAACATGCTGTTAGACTTAAACAGCTTATTAATGCTTCTTTTCCTGACAAATGTTAGTTGTACTTTTGCATTGGTTGTGATGCATGTCACATGACAGCGTGTTATGAAAGCAGTCTGGAATGACATTGATGCACACAGAGCAGTCAGTGTGACGTTTAAAGCAAAAGACGTAAAGCGTAAATCAAGGCATGCACAAACTTAATTCAATCAATCAATTGAAATCAGTATGTATATCTACACCTGTAAATATTTTCTTTATTCTGTTTGTAATGCATTTTTGTTGCAGTCAGAAGAAACAGATTAAGACGTGTTCCAAAGATAACGCTCTGTAGTTTGATCTAATTATGTCTTGAGATAACTGTGCATGTTGATCACTTTAAATTCCAATGACAGAGAATTTAAGCAAATATAGAATTGTGTGTTTTTGTGTGTGTTGCATTGTGTGAGACTCTCACAGACTCTCAGGAGAATAAACAAGGCTTAACGTGTGAATACAAAGCGCTCCGGCCAAAACTCCATGATCCCTCCTGAATGTATTGTATGTCCTGTTTATTTGCTTGCATTGAAGCTAATGAGTCTAAATCCGAACTTTACCTATTCCACAGAAACCTATTTACAGGGAGAAACACTACATACCTTGTAAACACAATCCCGGCGCTGTAATCCTTGTAATTCAATGCTTGACACAGTTTTTCCAGATAAATTGTTTTTAATCAGGTAATTCCAGTGAGTTACGCTGACAGGATCTCTCTGCGGGAGATTCGGCCTCTGTACGTCTGAAAATCTCATGGAAACTGTAGAAGTTCCCCATTGTTGTCAAAACACTATAACTTTGCTGAACATTACTGGTGTGATTGACTGAACACTGCATGTGTAATTCAGATGATTTCCTCAATATCACAACAGAAACTAATGGAGTGTTCAGAGAACCTGTTTGAAAACAGTCATCATTTTTGCAGGTTGATTTGGTTGTGCTAGCGGAGCAGAGATGCTACATGCTGTAATTACTTGAAGATCATAGTAAGAAAATATTGGAACGTAACCGAGACCTGAGTGTTTTCAGCCAATCACCTGAGCTGTAAATATATCATGTGACTAATGAAACATTTGTGTGTGTGTGTGTGTGTTGCCAGAACTACAAATACTTCAAATGGGTATTAGTTGGACGTTTGTTTAACGTTTGTCACTACTTGTTTCAGAACATTCAGAGAACATTCAAAAGTAACATTCCCATAATTCTATAAATTTAATGATTCCTAAATGTTCACATAACCAAGAAAAGACATTTTTAATTCAGAAATAACATTATTACAACTTGATTGTAAGTGGATCGAGCAGAAGTGTCATGAAAACTACCTTAAACTACCAACACTGCCTCAAAATGTTGAAATATGATACACAAGTAGACTGCAGACATCAGGTTTTAAAGCTGATTTCTATCTGGATTTCTATCTGGATTTTTTTATGTGTTCTGTCAGTAACACACGTTATAAAGGCCAAAGCGGCACATTCCTCGAAAAATCATCGAAAACAAACGGTTATACAGTTCGACAGTCTCTCCTGCCAACTCAAGACCACGTTTTATTTCAACAAAAATACGCTGATCATTCCGGCCGTAAAAATCGTCTTGACATGAACTCCCAAAACATTCAGACATCTCGAAGATCTTGAAACTGAAACTCGACGGACACCAGCATGAAGCTGAAGGAAAGCAGGTATTTGTAGACTGGACGCAGGCCAGCTGTTCCAAGAAACAGGGATGTGTGGAGTAGATTTGCGATCCTTTTGGGAAACTCTGAGCCTGGCCAGGAGACGTGAGTGTAACATTGGGGTCAACTGTCCTAATAATAGAGTAAAATGCAGCATTTGTAACGCGTGTCAGAGAGACGCACCGCTGAACTTCTGAACCCCTGCTGTGAAAGATGCTCATATAGATGGATCTGCTCCTCATTTTAACTCCTGCTTCTGGTGTTGTCAGTGTAAACCAAGGTCAAGATCGGTGCAATGAGCGAAACTACAAAATAAGGTGACGAGCTGTTTTTGGTGAGTATCTAATATTAATCATATTCAGTTTCTTTCACAGACTGTCATTGGAAATCAAATCAAATCATTTGGCGAAGTGAACTGTAATGCGGTCAAGACCTGCCTGGAACTACTTTAGCCGTGCGTTTCCCTGAAAATACTTGCACACCTTAGAACGTTCGTCAACCAATCAGATTCAAGCATTCAACAGCCCCGTAGTATAAATATATTTATACAACAGTTCTTTCTGGTTCTCGAATCTGATTGGCTGAGAGCCGTGCGATATTCCCCCAGTATTAGCACTGGAACCGTTTCACTGTTTGTATCACTGTGCTTGTATCACTGTTATCACTGTATATGTGACTCGTATATAAACATGGCACCTATTTTACAATTTGTTTAGACACTTTCGGAGATGTGAGCCGTCAGCGCTCGTTCAGCGCTCGTGTACCCTCCGAGAACAGCTTCATCTCGGCCAGTCCTTCAGGTATTTGCTGCTGGCTCTTATGTAGATAGTGTTGAAACATGAGATATAATTCAGTTTCGGTATATCAAACGGCCAATCTTTTGTCTTATTAATCTATTACTTGTTCCAGAGCTAATAGATTTGGCTTAAGGGCTATATTAAGTTTCATAACTTTATATTTACATTGAATCCTGTACTAACTAGAGCGCTGCTTTTGTACGTTTGACTGAACTGTTGCTTGTGTTTATTTCCTGTTTAACTTCTTATACTGTTATAATGGCTATTGTTGTTCATTTAAATATTAGTGTTCAGTAAATAATATTTTATATAAATAACATGCTGTGTTTTTTGGTTTTGAGAAAGAGTCCATTAGTGATTTCGACTTCAGTGAAAGTTACATTAATACGCCATTAGATGGCGGTAAAGACTGTCTTTATGAGTGAGTCAGTCTTAAAGACTTTTATATTGAAATGGACTGAAACAAGGAAACAAGGACGTTGTTTTTACTTTAAACAACATCTTACGAGACGCAACTGACAAATGCATCGACTAGCGCTGTCATGGGAAATCCTCTTATATTTAAAAGGACAAAGATATCGCTTTCCTCAGCGGACATTCAAACTGATTTAGTGATTATGAATATAAGATTGACCTGAAGAATATCAGCTAGATGCAGGTCATACACTCGCTCAGGTGATCTCTCTCTCATAATACTCTACATATTACAGTGAGTTTCAATGAAGCGACTCAACGTTCCTTCGTTACGAGTTCTAAAGTGACGTTTTACAATTAGTAACAGAGGCTTGGGCTCAACTGTTAAACTGTCAACGATTTGAATCCATGGCGGAAGGAAGTAGTTCCTCACAAAAGAGGGTTTTTAAAGACAATCCATTGTTGTTCTTATTTATTTACACACTTGTGCTTTCGAACTGTTGTATAAACGCATGTGGCTGTTGTATAAAGTGCGATATGGCTGTATATCAGATCTATATCTAATATAAAGCGATACTGCTTTTATATATATATATATATATAAAAGCAGTATCGCTTTATATTATATATATATATATTAAATTTTTATTTACATTCATATTATTTATTTATATATTTATTTTTTATTTCAGCTTTATGGATACATTTACCTTTATTCTTGTTCTGGAATATGTTTTTGTTTGTTAATAAGTGAATCTAAATAATAATAATATTTTATATTAATATTCAATTTCAGTGTTTTTCAATATAAAGTACTTTATTTACATGATTGTGTTTACATACAATATTGCCAAAGCATTACACAAAACAAGCAATGAAAAAAAATATATACAAAAACAACTACGAACAACAATAAAAATTGTATTAAAAGAAGGTGCTAATACTAATACAATTAAGAATATATCTATCTATTTATTTACATATATATATATATATATATATATTGTTTTTTAATAAAACAATTAAAGATTATTGCAGTATGTTTTACAAGGAAACACAGTGTCAGTCTTACTGCTTCAAAATTCAATGCTACTTGCAATTTCTTTGTAATTATTTGTGAAATTTACTATCAATTACTGATTGGAAATGGTTTCTACACCAGTGTTTTTCAGCATACACATGATTTTGTTTCCCCGAGGCTCGTCTTGTGTCTCTTTTTCATTGTGACCTTAATAGTGTTTTTTTTTTCTCTAATCACATATTCATGCTTCATACTTCCTAGTTATGCATTTTTAACAATCTGACAGACACGAGAAAACGCTTTAAAAAAATGTAAATGAAATATGCTGCTGGCTCCTAACCCCGTTACCTCCAGTAAACCCGGATAAGAACTTGGCACAAGCTTTTGGGTCACGTCAGGACAGCCGAGAATAGGAAAAACAGCCAGCGCCTGCAGCAAACTTAAGAGATTGGCGGAAATCCTAGCCGCAACTACCGTTCGACTAGCAGTGAGACGGCCACCAGAAATCTGCCTACGGTTAATTAACAGACACCAGCACATCTACAGCTCTCTGTTCTTTCCCACCGCTGTACAGACTCTCCTTCCCTGCGCTTACTGTCTAAAACGGCCATGACGTGATTGGCTGAAGAAGCTGAGAAGGATCGCAGTATCATAGCAACCGTCATCAAGGTCCAGTCAGGATTATCCTGTTCAAAAGGCCGGAGTATATACTTTTCATTTAGCAGATGCTTTTGGTTCATCCAAACAGTGCAGCATTGAATGAGAAAGTCAGATTTTGTGCATGGAGACTGCAGACGGCGCTACGCTGCGAAGCTGCTGGAACACTCTAAAAATGCTGGATTTTAACCCAGTGAACATGGTTTTAACCCAGCGACTGGGTTATTTTAACCCAGCAAATGGATTTTTAACCCAGTGAACATGGTTTTAACCCAGCGATTGGGTTGTTTTAACCCAGTGAATGGGTTGATTTTAACCCAACGATTGGGTTATTTTAACCCAGCAAATGGATTTTTAACCCAGTGAACATGGTTTTAACCCAGCGATTGGGTTGTTTTAACCCAGTGAATGGGTTGATTTTAACCCAACGATTGGGTTGTTTTAACCCAGCAAATGGATTTTTAACCCAGTGAACATGGTTTTACCCCAGCGATTGGGTTGTTTTAACCCAGCGATTGGATTGTTTTAACCCAGTGAATGGGTTGATTTTAACCCAACGATTGGGTTGTTTTAACCCAGCGATTGGGTTGTTTTAACCCAGCAAATGGATTTTTAACCCAGCGAACATGGTTTTAACCCAGCGATTGGGTTGTTTTAACCCAGTGAACGGGTTGATTTTAACCCAGTGAACGGGTTGATTTTAACCCAACGAATGGGTTGTTTTTAACCCAGCGATTGGGTTGTTTTAACCCAGCAAATGGATTTTTAACTCAGCGAACATGGTTTTAACCCAGCGATTGGGTTGCTTTAACCCAGCAAATGGATTTTTAACCCAGCGAACATGGTTTTAACCCAGCGATTGGGTTGCTTTAACCCAGCAAATGGATTTTTAACCCAGCGAACATGGTTTTAACCCAGCGATTGGGTTGCTTTAACCCAGCAAATGGATTTTTAACCCAGCGAACATGGTTTTAACCCAGCGATTCAGTTGTTTTAACCCAGCAATTGGGTGTTTTAACCCAGCAAATGGATTTTTAACCCAGCGAACATGGTTTTAACCCAGCGATTGGGTTGTTTTAACCCAGTGAATGGGTTGTTTTAACCCAGCAAATGGATTTTTAACCCAGCGAACATAGTTTTAACCCAGCAATTGGGTTGTTTTAACCCAGCAAATGGATTTTTAACCCAGTGATTGGGTTGTTTTAACTCAGCAATTGGGTTGTTTTAACCCAGCGATTGGGTTGTTTTAACCCAGCAAATGGATTTTTAACCCAGCGAACATGGTTTTAACCCAGTGAACGGATTGATTTTAACCCAATGAATGGGTTGTTTTTAACCCAGCAATTGGGTTGTTTTAACCCAGCAAACATGGTTTTAACCCAGTGATTGGGTTGTTTTAACCCAGCAAATGGATTTTTAACCCAGCGAACATGGTTTTAACCCAGCGATTGGGTTGTTTTAACCCAGTGATTGGGTTGTTTTAACTCAGCGATTGGGTTGTTTTAACCCAGTGAATGGGTTGATTTTAACCCAACGAATGGGTTGTTTTTAACCCAGCAGTTGGGCTGTTTTAACCCAGTGACTGGGTTGTTTTAACCCAGCAAATGGATTTTTAACCCAGGATTTTTTTTTTTTTTGTACAGATATGCATAGAATTTCAATTCATCTGCACTGAATTGTTGAACCGTATTGATTTAATCAGCCTGAACACAAAAAGTCCAGATCTCATGAAACTTATGTGATGATATGAGGATATTTTAAAGAAAAGTATTGCCAATAACGAGGCGTTATAGCTAACAAATTCTCATAATTTTGCAATATTTTATTCAGGAATGTCTAGTTTTAATTCAGAGCATTTAAAGTGTCCCTATTGTGCTTTTTGGGATATTACCCTTCATGTAGTGTGTACTAAAGCTGTTTGATCAAAGTGCAGATAAATGGAGTTTTTGTCTCCTAATCGAACGAAGCGATTCTGAAACGAGTCGTCAGTAATTCAGTCTCACTTCCTGCTGAACCTATGTAGGTTTGTAACTAATTTGCATAATGCCAGTCTATGGTCTTGATTGGCTGAACAGCGTCTCTTTAAACCTGTTGTAGGAGCCTCTAAAATAGCGTAATAGGGCACTTTATGTGAAACCCTTCACAAATTTGCTGGGTAAAATATCAGTTGTCGGTCCCAGTTCTGCTGGTAAAATAAGCATTAAAATATTGAAATTAGAATCAAATAAAAGACAATAATACCTATATACAAAAATGAAATAGATGCTTTGACATTCAAAAGAATTACATAAATGTTTTGTACAATTTGAGAAGTAGACACACGTCTGTCAACTTTGTGTTAGTTTTGCTTTCATTCATGAGTCTGTAATGATATCTGATTCAATCGCTCTTTCAGTTTGAAGTGCTTCACAAATGACTCATCGAACTGATCTGGTTCTTCAGAACTCAGTGGCTGGTGAATCGTGTCATTCTGTTCCTCTTTCAGAGTTTCTACAGAAGTCAAATGTGTTTAAAAACACATGACAGTGAGTTTAACCTTGTTGAAATCACGGCCTCATGATTTTATAAAATGACGGCAACAGTGATACGATAAAGGACTGATGTTTTATTTATGTCTAGTAATAATAGTATAATAATAATAAAATACGTAATTATAATGCATAAGAACATCAAGATCATTCTTCTTTTCTCGACCGTTATCTCTCTCGCATGTTTTATAACACTCTTCGCAGTGTTTCCCTGTTGACGAGTGCGTGTAATGAGCGTGTCATCGCTGCGGTTCGGCGCAGAAGGGCCCTGCATTAATTATGCATTACATTTACATAATCTCTTTTGATCCAGGGATCCTCTGTGTGTGTGTGTGTGTGTGTGTGTGTGTGTGTGTGGCCCGTCCGTCTCACCTCAGACTCAGATGTGTGAATCCACTGCAGATGATAAACTCGAACCAAAAACAGGTTAGACTTAAAGAGAAACACTCTGTTTCTGCTCATCAACACTGCATTATTTGATGAAAAATACAGTAAAAATTTTGAAATATTTTTACAGTTTAAAACAGCTGTTTTCTATGTGAATATATAGTAACGTGTAATTTATTCCTGTGAATTTTCAGCATCATTACTCCAGTCTTCAGTGTCACATTTTTGTGGAAACTGTGATTCATTTTATTTTTCAGGATTCTTTTCTGTTCAAAAGAACAGCATTTATTTGAAATAGAATCTTTTGTAACATTATAAATGTCTTTACTGTCACTTTTGATCAATTTAATTTAAGTGAAAATTCAGCTTTGATCACAGTTAAGATGTTGCCTTCGAAGGCAGCTGCCTATGTAGACGGCTCACTAGGATTTAGAGCAGAGCCCTATGGAATATAGTTTTTTTTTTTTTTCATTTTAATTTTCTACATATTTAAAAACACACACAGATCTTCAGGAGTCGCATTAACACTGAATAATGAGCAGTACAGTCCTGTGACAGCTTCATGTCAGTTTATAGCCTCACACTGTGGCCTCTGGTAAAACACAAGCAGATGTTTGCTTTGGCCGCAGACCTGGAAAGACAACAGAGGCTCCGCAGCAGATCTCAACTCGCATTGTGCCGCGTTAAATCATCAGCGGTCAGGAAGTGTCAGGAATTCTGACATCATTTACTGTATTAACCGGTTAAGGGTCGGTGTAACATGAGTAGAGCTGCGCTTGTGTTGGGTCGTGAGTCAGTGTCTGGACTCTTTAAATGGCCTTAAATGACTGTGTGTGTGTGTGTGTGTGTGTGTGTGTGTGTGTGTGTGTGTGTGTACGTGTGTGTGTGCGTGTGTGTGTGTGTGCGTGCATTTGTTCATGTTTGAGTCTGAAATAAGAAATGATTATATTTTTATGACATTTAAACACATTTCCTTTTATTACAGGGATGCAAAAAACAACAACAATGTATTATTTTAATTTTAAAATATTTTTATATCATCAAAGTATTTGTTATTAGGCTGCATTTATGCTGATCTATTTAAATATATATATATATATATATATATATATATTTATTTATTTATTTATTTATTTATTATATATGAAAAATCACAAAAAGAAATAATGAAATTAATCAAATGCTGATTTAATTTTTTTATTAATTATTTTTTATATTATTAGTGGGTTGAAAACTCACATTGGGAAATACTGAAATAATTTAAATGCTTATTTATTTATTTATTTTATTTTTATTTATTTTTTTTTAATAGTTTTATTATTAATGCATTGAAAAATCACAAAAGGTAATAATGAAATTATTCAAATGCTGAATTACTATTGTTTTTTTATTATTTATTTATTTATTTATTTATTTATTTTTATTAGTGCATTGAAAAATCACCATTGAAAATAATGAAATGATTTAAGGGCTAAATTATTTTTGTGATTTTTTTTTTTTTTTTTTTTTTTTTTTTTTTTTAGTGCATTGAAAAATCACAATAGGAAATAATGTAACTATTCAAATGCTGATTTAATTATTTTTATTTATATATATATAAATGTATTAGTGCGTTGAAAAATCACCATGGGAAAAAAAAATCAAAGGTAAAAGGTATGATTAACTTTTATGAGAATTTGGGTGGAAAACATGGTAAATTGTTAAGCGTTTTCATTTTTCTAGAAGTGAAATATGATTTAAATTTTTTTCCCACCTAAAGCCTCCAACAAAAGCATTTCTAAACAAGACATGTTAGTGAAATAAACCAATAATTGTTATGCATGTACACGTGTGCTAATATCATAAACATCCCACACAGACATTTAGAAAAAGAGAAATGTGTGTGTGTGTGTGTGTGTTTTTCTAGAGGAATCCCACATATTGTTTTATAGCCACAGGTTACGAGAGAAACAAACGCCTGATATACCGATATGTTAATGAGTCGCTCTTATAAATGTAATATTTCAGCGTTCTTTGCTCCAGGGACCTGATTACTTAATTGTGGCAGAAATGATTTCCTCCGGATTGCGTAATGATTGCTTGTGATAGAGCAAGAAGCTTGTTTGCCAAAGAAAAGCTGAGATTACTGACTGATAAGATGTGATTTCACCTAGCAGAAAACAGGAAGAGTGAACATATGGCCTCGTTTGACCTCGCTCAGGTTATCTGATGTTGTAGAAAACAGCTAACTGGAATACAGTCCTCTAGGAAACTAAGATTTAATTGGGAGCTGATATGATTGTTTTGGAAAAGGCTGTTTTTGAGGAAGAGGCTAAACCGACTCCAGAGACGCCATGACAGGAATCTGTCCTGATGCAGTGTGTTCGCCAAGAAAAGATGCATTTTAGTTTTCAGAAAGAACATATTTCCCAGTTTTCTCCTGCTATGACGTCATTTTCAAAAATCCCTGTCTTTGATCCCTTAAATTTGTAGGGTCATGCCTTCGCTTTAGTTAATAAGAGCGCCTGAATTGGCTAGATTTGATTTCTTGGAAAACAGACTGGAATGAGCGTGAAGTTCACCAACCGCCAGCTCTGAATTTCAAGCGGCGTCAGAGAGAGTCGGTCCTGCTGAACCTGCAGGGGTCGTGTGAGGTCACGTGATGTGTTGACTCAACGGAGGACATCCCAGAAAATCACACTTGTGCACGCACACACACACACACACGCACAGGCTTGTGTTATGGTAAACCTGTTGTCAGATCCAGTGGAATGTTTCGTATTGTATCTGAACAGGAACAGGCAGGCAGTCGTCTAGTTTCAGATTGACTCGGGCTCACAGAAACTGGACACTTCTCATCTTCACAAACACTTTCCAGCTTTTCTTGCATGAATGAATTTTCTGTAAATGGTGTGCAAATAAAGCTGATTGTGTTATTCGATTTCCAGATAGTGACCAACAAGCACAAACATTAATTATCATCTCTTGCCCAATAAACAGCTGCAAAAATATTTGTCAGCAAAATAAATGAATGGGTCACATAGTTTTTTGTGCCATATTGCGCCACGATTCACTTGTATAAACGCAACTGAAAGTGATTTGAGAGCTTTTACTTTTTGACAGAATTCATATACGGAAGATTCTATAAACGATTCACGCCTAGAAATATATTTATAAAGATAACTAAAGCAACGACTATATTAGCGTCACACGATTACAGTATTTAATTACAACCCAAATTCCGGAAAAGTCGGGACGTTTTTTTAATTTGAATACAATGAAAACTAAAAGACTTTCAAATCACATGAGCCAATATTTTATTCACGATAGAACATAGATAACATAACAAATGTTTAAACTGAGAAATGTTACATTTTTTTGCACAAAATGAGCTCATTTCAAATTTGATGCCTGCTACAGGTCACAAAAAGGTTGGGGCAACAAATGGCTGAAAAAGCAAGGAATTTTGAAAAGATTCAGCTGGGAGAACATCTAGCAACTAATTAAGTTAATTGATATCAGGTTTGTAACATGATTAGCTATAAAAGGGATGTCTTAGAGAGGCAGAGTCTCTCAGAAGTAAAGATGGGCAGAGCTGTGAAAGAGTGCGTAAAAACAACGTCAAATTGCAAAGGCTTTGCAAATCATCTACAGTGCATAACATCATCAAAAGATTCAAAGAAACTGGAGAAATCTCTGTGCGTAAGGGACAAGGCCGAAGACCTTTATTGGATGCCCGTGGTCTCCGGGCCCTCAGACGACACTGCATCACTCATCGGCATGATTGTGTCAATGACATTACTAAACAGGCCCAGGAATACTTCTAGAAACCACTGTCGGTAAACACAATCCGCCGTGCCATCTGCAGATGCCAACTAAAGCTCTGTCATGCAGAAAGAAAGCCATATGTGAACATGGTCCAGAAGCGCCTGTCGTGTCCTGTGGGCCAAGGCTCATTTAAAATGGACAGTTTCAAAGTGGAAAAGTGTTTGTTCTGTGGTCAGACGAGTCCAAATTTGACATTCTTGTTGGAAATCACAGACACCGTGTCCTCCGGGCTAAAGAGGAGGGAGACCTTCCAGCGTGTTATCAGCGTTCAGTTCAAAAGCCAGCATCTCTGATGGTATGGAGGTGCATAAGTGCATACGGTATGGGCGACTTGCATGTTTTGGAAGGCACTATGAATGCTGAAAGGTATATAAAGGTATATTAGAGCAACATTATATTAAAAATACGTCAAAGACGACCACAAACTCTTCAGCAGCTGGAAACCTATATCAGGGAAGAATGGGACCAAATTCCAACACCAAAACTTCAGAAACTCATAACCTCGATGCCCAGACGTCTTCAAACTGTTTTGAAAAGAAGAGGAGATGCTACACCATGGTAAACATGCCCCCGTCCCAACTATTTTGAGACTTGTAGCAGGCATCAAATTTGAAATGAGCTCATTTAGTGGATGAAAGTGTAAAATTTCTCAGTTTAAACATTTGTTATGTTATCTATGTTCTATTGTGAATAAAATATTGGCTCATGTGATTTGAAAGTCTTTTAGTTTTCATTTTATTCAAATTTAAAAATGTCCCAACGTTGTCCCCACAGACAAAATCAAGCCCCGCCCTACATTTGTTCTTGTTTGCAAAGCGTTTCACTCGAATATACGACACAATAGAGAAGAAAAGATGGGCACAACTTCCCTTTCATGCCGACTTTCATGAACAATAATGAAAACTCTACATGAGAAATAATACAGCTTTTACTTTTCGACAGAATTATTTGTAATCTTAGAAAGATTCTATGGTTTGATGCATGTTTCATGGTTGAAATTCGCAGTTTTCACCACTGCATTTTTAGAATTTCTTAGATCAGTGTTAGGACTTGAAGTGAATGGTTAGATATTAAATATTTTAAGAGAATTTTCCATGTTATGAATATTGCATGATAGACAGTGTTCTTTCATTTTTAACTCTATTAACTATGAAAATCACTCTAGAACGCAGAGAGAGAGTTGTGTTTTCTAGTAGAAATACTCGAAAGCCCGTAAACGCAAATGCTTTAGTCTACAATACAATAATATGAGCAATTTATGTATTCATGACTGACGATTTCTAAGACAGGGATGTTCTTGAATAGAAAAATGTTTTTTATTTTGTTAGATTAAGTTAAGTTTGATAGTAGACTGATATAAATTTTTTTTTTTTTTTTTTCGATGGCCACATCTAATGCATGTACCACAGAATCGAACGAAATAGCCTTTTAAATCCATTGAGTCTTTGGTTTAATTGGTAAAATCATCATATCGTCAGAAGGTTTTCTCAGGCCTTCGCTGCTGCAATGACAGCTATTTCAGTTTTTGAATGTTTTTGGGAATTATTGTGATGAATGTTTTGTCTCTAGAGCTGCTTGTCACAAGCGCTGCCAGGAAAATGCTTTCAAGATAATGACGTGAACCAAAACGGGGGAAAGAGACACCGGTTCATAATGTTTCCATGGTGATACGCCACATGCTTTTCTATCTTTGACTCCGACATCTGTCTGTTTTTCACCCTTCACTTTCTTTTTCTTATTACTGCTGTTTGCAAAGTCAGTTGTTTGGTTTGATCTGAACAAAACTGGAACACTGAGTATTACATTTTGACATGTAATGGTAACAAGGCCAGTTGATGCATTAACTAACATTATAACTAACAGTGAGCGATACATTTGTTACAGTATTTATTAATCTTTGTTAACGTTAGTTGATAAAAATGTTCACTCAGGTCTATTAAATAATGTACAACTTTTGATTTTAATAATGTATTAGTAAATGTTGACTAATATTTGTGGATAAATCTGTCAATATTCAACAAAATATGGAAGAAAAAAAATTGCACTGTTAATCACAGTAGTGTGATTTTATGTTTAACCAGGAAGTTTGTTTTGAAATCCTGTTTATTTTGTACAAAATGGCACAATGACACTTGTGTTCCTGGTCAAAAATGACCAGCCTACAAAAAAATAGCCTCTCGTTATGCTATATTATCACCAAATATTGGATTCAATCTTTTTGCAAACTTGTTTTTTTTTCAATTAGGACAGGTTTCGTAGTGCAGCAGGAATCAGAGTTCACTGATCACATGACGAGAGTAAGTGACGAGATGACTGACGAGACTATGGCGGAGGATTCGTTGCACAACAGAGCCTAAAAGTGTCTGATAAATGTCTTATCTTGTAGAATTCATGCTCAATACCGCTGCTCCCTATTCACAGAGTATGCGCAATCGCGAAAGTGAAAGTAAAACGCGAGCGCACAAAAAAAAGTTACAAAAATTCTCACATTTTGGGGAAGTGGTTATACCCTGTGTGAGCAAATTCAGCAAGTTTTAGTCCAATGCGATAAGGTCAACTAGCATTTTTGCGAAAAAGAAAATCCTCTCTGGGTCAAAAAGACCCGAACACAACATGAGGGTTAAGATATTAAGTCTTGTTTTCTGAAAAATGTATCAAAATCAGAAAAAACAAGACTTAATATCTAATGTCATTTAGCTTGTACAGTGCTCAGCGTAAATGAGTACACCCCCTTTGATAAGTAACATTTTAAACAATATCCAAAATGTTGACAAGACTAAGTTTAATATAACATCTGTTTAACTTATAACATGAAAGTAAGGTTAATAATATAACTTAGAGAACAAAATTTTCAGTTTACTCAAATTAGGGTGATGCAAAAATGAGTACACCCCACTGAAAGTCTCTGGAGCAAAGCTAAATTTTAGACTACAAATGTCTAATTTAACAAGAATTCAAGCACAGGTGAGTCTAATTCTTCATTACACAGGTGTCCAGCAGACAGTTGACTATAAAAGGGTGTTAAAACCCCTTCCCATTTCATGCTGTCAGCAATGGCACCACATGGAAGAGAAATGTCACCAGACCTGAGAAAGAAAATCATTTCTTTACACCAGAAAGGTGAAGGTTACAAGAAGATCAGCAAAGCTTTACTTATCAGTCAGAAGACTGTAGCAAAAGTGGTACAAAAATTTAAAAAAGATGGAGCTGCAACTATCTCACAGAGACGTCCAGGTCGTCCACGGAACTTAACACCTCGACAGGAGCGTCTTCTGATGAGAAGGGTTGAAGAAAATTGGCATGCAAGTTCACTGCAGTTATCTAAAGAAGTAGAAAGCCAAACTAGGGTGACTATTTCCCGTGACACAATACGGTGAACACTGCAGAGGAATGGGTGCCGTCCACGAAAGAAGCCTCTCCTAAAGCCTAGGCACAAAAAAGCCCGCCTAGAGTTTGCCAGGGCCCATGCTGACAAAGATGAAGACTACTGGGACTCTATACTCTGGATCGATCAGACCAAGATTAATGTTTTTGGAACTGATGGCTTCAAAACTGTATGGCGTCGCAAAGGTGAGGAATACAAAGAAAAATGCATGGTGCCTACAGTGACACATGGTGGTGTCAGTGTCCTTATGTGGGGCTGCATGAGTGCTGCTGGTGTCGGGGAGCTGCATTTCATGATGGCATCATGAATTCACAGATGTACTGCTCTATACTGAAAGAGAAGATGCTAACATCATTCCGTGCCCTTGGTCATCGTGCACTTTTCCAACATGACAATGATCCTAAACACACATCTAAGGCCACTGTTGGATTTCTGAAGAAGAACAGTGTGAAAGTGATTCAGTGGCTCCTGATCTGAACCCGATCGAACACCTATGGCGAATTCTGAAGAGACGAGTTGAGCATCACTCTCCATCCAGCATCCAGTCTTTAAAAGAGCTCATTCTTGAAGAATGGAAAAAGATAGATGTTGCAAAATGTTCATTCCATGCCTAGAAGACTTGGTGCTGTCATTAAAAATCATGGAGGCCATACAAAGTACTAGATGTAATAGTTTTTGTTGTGGGGTGTACTCATTTTTGCAAACTGAAAAATGTGTAATTAAGTTATATTATTAACCTTACTTTCATGTTATAAGTTAGACAGATGTTATATTAAACTTAGTCTTGTCAACATTTTGGAAATTGTTTTTGTGTTCATTGAGATATTGTTTAAAATGTTACTTTCCAAAGGGGGTGTACTCATTTATGCTGAGCACTGTATATTGATATCAGAATGTTTAGATATTTGTACTGGAAAACGCTAAAAATTCCATTTTAGTGCAGAGGTTTACTGTTCTCACAGACCATTGGGCAATTCTGGATAAAATAGGTATCACTCATCAAAGCTTTAATGAATCAGCGGTTGATTCATACACTCATTCAGTCAGAGAGCAGGAGGAAATCAGGACGGCATGAGGACTCCAGGCAATTCAGCTCTCTGTGGGTCTCTGTCGGGAACGCGAGGGGAAGGGGTGATGGGAAACAGCCTTTTAATCTAAAAGCAGCCACTTTGGCTGGATCCCAGAGCAGACGGCAGTAGGAGGGTCAGACCGGGTCACGGTTGGAGTGAGGAGTTTGGAGGGGGAAATTGTGGGCCGTACGGGCAGGTGTGACGGCTTCAATTCGGAGGCCCGTACAAACCTCCGTTAAGTAGCACCTGGTGAGATGGTATGTTTAATGAATGGTTCTCATTTTCAAAGAGGCGAGCAGCTGGAATCACTACACACATCGTTCGCTAAAAACCAATCACACATGTTGAGCGACAGATGCAAACTGACAGTCGCTCCAGCTGTTTTTCCCCTGAGTGGATGAGGTTTCCTCCACAGTCTGGGATACGTGTCTTGAACATCACTTATGAATGGAGGAGATAAACTCACTCATGTTTCTTGTTCTGCTGAGACAAAAAAAAAAGTTAATTTTAATTTTCTGTATCTTTTCAAATGTTCTCATACAACACTATGAAAATTAATATAATTGTTTGAAACGATGTTATACATTTGGTGCACAAAAGAGGTTAAAATATTACATTATAAAACAGTAAACAACTTATTTGTCCATAGTTTTACAGCAGGACAGTTTAAATCATTAAATTAAAATGATAATGTAAAAATTTTAATATAGTCTTTGTTGAAGAAACAAGCCAAGCAGCTAACGTTACGAGGAGAATCACAACATTACAGACTCATGGGTAATGTAGTTTTCACCAGGAATTCCACTGTTTAACACGATTATTTTAAAAATAAGCTGAAATAATGCAGGCTGACGGCTTTAACAGAAGGAAATACCATGGATTAACAACCTCATAGCTCACAGTAAGTCTAAAGAGTTTTTACTTCCAGACCCCAACTATTTTCAAATAACAAAGTTCCTTTAAGGCAAGTCATTTCACTCGGCGGCCATCTTTGATACGCCTCTCGGGCGTGCAAATGTAGCTCCTATCTGTTTGAATGGGGAAACGTCAAATTCTCCAAAGCTGTTGGCCAAGCTTTCGATTAAATTTCATATCTGAAATTTGTCAACAACTGTCTCATAAATTTTGTTTCTAAACACTCGAATCATGACAAAAAACGGCATTTTACAGGTTGGATCAAGCTAATGCGCATGTGCAGTCCTAAGTGGGCATCTCTATAGGAAGTTCGCATCTGACTGGAACCGGAGCTTTTAATGGCCGCTGCAGTGACGCGATGACTTTACCAATCGGCGATTGGCTCTTATTTAGAAGGCGGGACTTATTCAGCCATATTGAGTCGTTTGTGTGTTGCACTTTCTCCCATTCATAATAATACAAATGCACCATCTTTCTATATATAAAGTCTTTGCAAATAATTAGAACAATTATTAAAACTCTATTGTTATAGTCCTTTAGGTTGTTTTTATAAAACAGAAGCTGATCTCTAGATATGTTTTGGGTCCACCAAGCAAAAATGGCTGAGTTTGAATCATGATAAAACAATCTGCACAATATAGTTATTTCATATCGCCAACTCTCAGTATGATCAACAGTAAGAGTGTCATTAGCCTTAGGAAACACCACTAATGATTCATTACAAATGTAAAAAGTGTTTGCATTTAGTTTTGTTTTCATTCACTTATGTTTTCTCCAGCTTGTCAGAGAAGTTTGTACATGTAGAGCAGTCCTCAGTGTCTGGCTGCTCGTCTTGTATAAACGCTCCCCCTTGGAGCTATTCCGGTTCTCTTGCCCTTGTAAAGCAACCTTAATAAAGTTGTACAGTGCTCAGTTTAAGATCATAGCCAATAAGAGGCATGCTATCAAATCCCTATTCCTGGAAAGAGCATTTCTGAGTGGAGCCTAAACCGGAATATGGGGTATTGTGGAGTGTGTTAAATGCACAGTAAGTTAAACAATTTCAATGAGTTTTCCTTACATGTCTCGCTGAGTTAAACTTTCATTATGTAACCAGCAGAAGGATCTCTAAGTGTTTTGACAACTCGCACTTAATCAGACCGTTAAACATAACGCAGACAATCCAAACACCGTTCAACGTCTCTAAAAATAGCAATGAGGGTAATGCTCAGGATTAACTAGTTCTCGGTAAGGAAGTGTACTTCTCTAGTACACCCAGGATACAGTCCTGAAAAACTTCTGGTCGTGGTGTGAATGAGGATCTCTGAATGGCTAGTTCGCAGGACGAGCGGTAAACCTGTTGAGCGGACAGGTGTCGTTTGAGGGTACGTCCATGAACGATTAACACAGTACACTTTGAGCATTGGCTACCAAGAAGACGACGTGCAGACCTAATTTTCAGTGATGTACTTTTCTAGTAGGATTTCTGGGAAAGAGGAAAGGCAAAATTCCTGGTGGTTAATTGCAAAGTAGAGGATGCAATCACCTATTCTGCACCTTAAACAAATGTTTAAAGCTAGTTAAGGGAAGCTTAGTTTTAGTTAATTGTATTTTGTGTTTCATTCAAGTATCTTAGATGTTGTGTATTTGATGCAAAATGTTTCATATTGATATCTCTGACAGACTATATGGAGTTTTAGAGCACTGTAAAAAAAATTTGGTTTAGGATTTACACTATTTCAACTCAGAAATTACCAGTAAATTTTACAAATAATTACAAAGAAATAGCAATTAACGCATTTTGATAAACGTGAAATTGTGAAGTAGAAAGAGTGTAGAAAAATAGTATGTTCTTGCAAAACGTACTCAATAATAACTTAATCATTTTTGGAAAAGATGCATTTTTTTGGAAGTTGCAAGATGCATGAAATGGCTGTATTTTTCAGTGCGCTAAATGAACTATCTACTTTTGACGTGAATTTCTTTTATTGGAACATCTCAGTGTTTTACTGACACCAAACCACATTTAATTTGTTTATTAAATGGGTCATATCATAACATATTTTTTATCCAATTTATTATTTTTCCTGATGTCCAATTAAAATGTTAAAGGATTAGTTCACTTCAGAATTCAAATTTCCTGATAATTTACTCACCCTCATGTCATCCAAGATGTTTAAGTCTTTCTTTCTTCAGTCAAAAAGAAATTAAGGTTTTATCTATCCGTCACGCCATTGAACATGAACATTTTGGATACCGATAACCGATAATTCTTTATATTTGAAGGCCGATAACTAGGGCTGGAATGATAAATCGATGTATCACTCGATTCTAAGATTTTCTGAATGCATTGCGATTCTCTCTGGAATCAATTCTGAGCTTATTTTTTAGTTATCGGCCTTCAAATATAAAGAATTATCGGTTATCGGTATCCAAAATGTTCATGTTCAATGGCGTGATGGATAGATAAAACCTTAATTTCTTTTTAAACAGCCCACTGCAAACACTCTTGTAATTCACTTCAACCTTTTCAAACTTTATGAATGATTATTTTATAGAAGGTTGTGTAAGGAATTGGAAGCAAGCAGCTGTTTCTAAAGCACACAGTGCCATCTGCTGTTAAAAACTAAGCTCAGAGTTGATTCGAGAGAGAATCGTAATGCATTCAGAAAATATCAGAATCGATCCAGAATCATTTCTTGATTTGCGATGCATCGATTTATTGTCCCAGACCTACCGATAACCGATATATTGGCCAATAAATCTAAATTTAAATCCTCTAGGAGCTTAACTGTTTTCGGAAAGAAGCGGTACAGCTGTATCTGTATTTTATAAATTAACACATATCGGCCGATACCGATATGGTGTAGGGGTCAACCAATTATCAGCCTGACCGATTATTGGCGCCAATATTAAGCATTTTTATGGTTATCGGCATTAGTCATTTTCAAAACCCATTTGCCAATAAAATAATGTAATTTATAATCAGACATATATATCGGTTCAAAATATCGGTTATCAGTCTACTTGATCTGTAGTAATCAGTATTAGAATCAGCCCTGAAAAACACATATCGGTCGACCCCTAATATGGCGGCTGATATATTGTGTATCTCTACTGTTCACTGCCTGTATGTGGCCAAGCGGGACATTTTTTAAAGATTCTCCTTTTGTGGTCCAAAAAAGAAAGAAGGGCATACGGCATTAGAACAACACCAGGATGAGTAAATGACCTGGTATTCATTTTAGGGTGAACAATCCCTTTAAGACTTTAGTTTACAGTATTTCAGTTACTTTTAGTTGTTTTGCCTTTTTTGTAAACGGCGTTTGACTTAGTCTTTTGCACGTTCGCTTCTGGATCGGTTCTTCCGCCTACGTCACACGTGATTTTCCAACGTGATTACGTAATGTGTGGAGCATCGCAGAGCAGTGCAAGACGAGCATTTGTGGTTAAAAAGTGTATAAATTTTTATTTTTTTTTTAGAAAATGACCTATCATTTCTCTAGATAAGACCCTTATTCCTCGTCTGGGATCATGTAGAGCTCTTTGAAGTTGCACTGAAACTGACATTTGGACCTTCAGCCTGTTGGTCCCCATTGAAGTCCACTATATGGAGAAAAATCCTGGAATGTTTTCAAGGTATGCATAAGTTTTTTGAGTTCACTGAAAATGCCCTAGTTATAATTTATCATCTCTGCAAACCATGTTTCGGTCAAACTTTAGTTTAGGGTCCAATTCTTACTATCAATATTCTTAGATATATTTGATGCATAAGATATATTTGAATTAGAATAAACTCCTAATTACTGCTTATTAATACTCAGTAAGGTAGTTGTTAAGTTTAGGTATTGGGTAAGGGATGTAGAATATGGTCATGCAGAATAAGGCATTAATATCTGCTTTTTAAGTACTAATAACAGCCAATATCCAAGTAATATGCATGCTAATAAGCAACTAGTTAATAGTGAGAATTGGACCGTAAACTAAAGCGTTAACCATGTTTCACATTGTGTCTGGCTTGTTACACAATCTGCAGTAAAATGCCCCTGATATCTCACTTTATTGTTAGTTAAATCACTTTAACTATAATAACAGCATCCCTCCGTCTTCCTCATTATTGCTTATGACTAGTAGGCGATGATGACGTGTAAGTGTATGTCAATAATGTTTGTCATGCCACGAAGTTTATTTTCAGTATGTGCTCTTTTTGGACTGGAGAGGATCATGGAGCATTTGATTGCCTGATGTTTTCAGAAAACGCTGTTGTCTGTGCTTTTAAATGAGAATCAGGAGGTCAGATATAAGCATCATGCCATGCAGCGTTTGTCTTTATCGTTTTTGAGGTGGCTGAAGGTGAACGTGTGATTCACACAGCTGTGAGATGAAACTGAGTGATAGTGTTTCCCTGTGGGCATCGAGCCCAGCCATGCCATTGGAGTTCCCTCTTGAAATGCCGCCAAAACGTCAGCCTTAATGAACAACGTGCTCTCCCACCATCCTCCTACACGCGCTCTCATGCACGTTAAGCAATTCATGATCGTGCGTCATGTGAATTTGAAGGGACATGCTGTTTTTCTTTTGTTGTTGTTGTATTTTTATAGTTATGTGGTTGTGGGATGTTTGATATATTTGCGTAATTGTGAGGGAGTGTTTTGCTTGCGACCTTCTGTCAGTCTTATCTCACTCTGATACAACCAAGTCAATTGTTATTGTTGTTCGGTTCATTTAATGCTAAATACGTGTGTTGACACAGTTTCAACACAAATTACGAAATGTTTTGAAGGTACATCAAGTTGCTATCTCTGTTCCAAAACTTAGCAGGTTGCTTGTTGATCTGTGCGTTCCTCTCTGGATAACGTTTTAAGATATTTTTATCACAAATGAAATGGCTGTATTGGCCTTAGGACAGTTAAACCGAATGAACTTTTGACACTTCAAAATCTTTAAAATACCTTTATATGTAGCTAAATATAACCTTTTGGATTCAATAAAAGAGATCTAGTTGCACTACCTTACATACTTTGGATGTCATATCTTTGTTTTTATTATTATTAAGTCCTTTAGACAAAAAAAATGACCCATCATATCATTGACCCATGAACATTTTGGATACTGATAACCGATAATTCTTTATATTTTTATATTTGAAAGCTGATAACTAGGGCTGCGACAATAAATCAATGCATCACTCGATTCTAGGATTTTCCGAATGCATCGTGATTCTCTCTCGAATCGATTCTGAGCTTATTTTTTAACAGCAGATAGGCTAGTTTTTAACCGCATACTGAAATGCTCATGAAGAAGAGCGCTCGTGTGTTCGGCTGAGTCTGAGAATGTACTTACACCTCCAAATTCTTTTATGACACGAGATTAATATAAACAGCCCACTGCAAACACTCTTGTAACTTGCTTAAACCTTTTCAAACTTTATGAATGATTATTTTACAGAAGTTTCAAGTGGTGTGTGTAAGGAATTGGAAGCAAGCAGAGTACGGCTGTTTCTATAACACAGTGCCATCTGCTGTTAAAAACTAAGCTCAGAATCAATTCGAGAGAGAATGCATTCGGAAAATATCAGAATCGATCCAGAATCATTTCTCAATTCGCAATGCATCGATTTATTGTCCCAGCCCTACCGATAACCGATATATTGGCCGATAAATCTAAATCCAAATTTTGACTCGTGACCTCCAGGAGCTTGACTGTTTTCGGAAAGAAGCGGTACAGTCTTTTATAAATTAACACATATCGGCCGATACCGATATGGTGTAGGGGTCGAATGTTTATCGGCCTGGCCGATTATCGGCACCGATATTAAGCATTTTTATGGTTATCTGTATTGGCCATTTTCAAAACCGATTTGCCGATAAAATAATTTAATTTATAATCAGACATTATACAGTATATCGGTTCAAAATATCGGTTATCAGTCTACTTGATCTGTAGTAATCTTTGGAAGAGACGGCGCCAACTCCTGCGATGACTTCAGAAGATGCAACATCTGGATCAACACGCACATTCACATTCTATAAATCCTAATTATTGTTAATATGTAATTCATTTTTCCAGGAGCTCTTTGCTTCTACCTCCAATTAAATTATTAACAATTAAATATATAAACCTCCACTCAATAACAGTGATTGTATGTTAATCGCCTAAATTATTACATTATTAGCTAACTGCAGTCTCCAAATTGTAATGTTGATATGCATTCTCTGTAAAGCTGCTTTGAAACGATATGTATCGTGAAAAGCGCTATACAAATAAATGTGAATTGAATTGAATTGAATAATCGGTATCAGCATCGGCCCTGAAAAACACATATCGGTCAACCTCTAATATGGCGGCCGATATATTGTGTATCCCTACTGTTCACTGCCTGTATGTGGCTGAACGGGACATTTTTTTTAAAATTTTTCCTTTCGTGGTCCAAAAAGAAGAAAGAAGGGCATACGGCATTAGAACAACACCAGGATGACTTAGTTTTCATTTTAGGGTGAACAGTCCCTTTAAGACTTTAGTTTACAGTCTTTCAGGTACTTTTAGTTAAGTGTAGTTCAACAGCATCTACCACTACATTTTGCTCTTTTTCTATTATGCTCCATTTAGTTGTTTTGTATGTGTCCTGTGTGAATGGCCCCTAAAATGATAAATGTTTTAGAAGAATGCTCTAATATACGCTCAGGTGAATTATTATTGTTGTTCAGTTTGTTTAATACTAAATGCATCTGTTGACACAAATTTGAACGCAGATTTTGTAATCATTTAGTCATCAATAAGCACGTAACAGTCATGCACTACAGTACATCGGGTCAATCTGAAAGTGATGGTCATGGTTTTCTAGAATGACCGTAACACGGGTCAAGTCATTACGATAACAGCTTTTTTTTTTAAAAAAAGGCCACGTGTTCCCTCGGGTGGCCCGAGTTAAACAGAAGGGAAAGAATTCTGTTTATCTGTGTAAAGCAAAGTCCAGAACTGCTTTAGTGTGGATGGTGAAAGTTTCAGGAGTCAATCTAGGACAGCCAGGGGCGTTGGGGTTCACCGTCAACACGCACACATACTCTTAAACTCATTCAAGAGCCGCAGATAACATCGTGCCTTCTCTCTAAATCATTAAACTGCTGAGTTTTGAACCTCTGGGAATGTGTAATATTATCTATCCATATATCTTCAAGCAAAAACACGGCCATTATCAAATGCTTACCCCAAGGCACCTTTCTTACATGGCGAAATAGCCCTTTGATGGAAAGACGACAGTCTTTTATCATATCTTATTATCTTGTCATGAACAGGTGCAGATAATTGTGTGTTACGGCACCTCGGGCTGAAAATGACAGACATTTAACATACTATTACTGGCATCTAACGCTGCAATGTTTGAGGGTCATTCTCAAGAAAAAGTTTTTTTGCTCACAGGTTTAATCAGCATTTTTTAATGTTTGTTTTTTAAGTAAAAATAAGCATTTGTGTAAGAAGTACTTTTTTAAAATTTTTATAAGGGTTATTTGTTACACATTAAACAGCCTAATCTATCAAATAATATGTGTTAATTATATTAGTTCTATGCCACACATAGCAAACAAATGGCAGAGAATGACTGTTGAGTATCCCTTTAAGCTTGTTTAGATAATCCAATAACTCTGTCCCGTATCCATGCTAACGTAAAGGGGGATAGAAAGTGTCAAGACAGGTCAGACAAATAATTGTTATTCTCTGATCTTGTCCAGTCATTTACGCATGTGACACATTGCGAAAGTTTACGGCTGTGCTGTTATTCTAAATAAGATTATGTGCTGTGTAAGTCTGGATCATGTAGAGCTGCATGATTAATCATTAAAAGATGGCGATCTCGATTCAGACACCCTGGCAATCTTATTCCTAAATGACAGCGATGTGTGTGTGTGTGTGTGTGTGTGTGTGTGTGTGTGTGTGTGTTTCTATGCAGTTGCTATGGTGTTAAGGTGTTTGTGTGTGTTTCTATGCAGTTGCTATGGTGTTTAGGTGCTTTTTGTGTGAGTTTCTATGCAGTTGCTATGGTGTTTAGATGCTTTTTTGTGTGTTTCTATGCAGTTGCTATGGTGTTAAGGTGTTTGTGTGTGTTTCTATGCAGTTGCTATGGTGTTAAGGTGTTTGTGTGTGTTTCTATGCAGTTGCTATGGTGTTAAGGTGTTTGTGTGTGTTTCTATGCAGTTGCTATGGTGTTTAAGTGCTTTTTTGTGTGTTTCTATGCAGTTGCTATGGTGTTAAGGTGTTTGTGTGTTTCTATGCAGTTGCTATGGTGTTAAGGTGTTTGTGTGTGTTTCTATGCAGTTGCTATGGTGTTAAGGTGTTTGTGTGTGTTTCTATGCAGTTGCTATGGTGTTTAAGTGCTTTTTTGTGTGTTTCTATGCAGTTGCTATGGTGTTAAGGTGTTTGTGTGTGTTTCTATGCAGTTGCTATGGTGTTTAGGTGCTTTTTTGTGTGTTTCTATGCAGTTGCTATGGTGTTAAGGTGTTTGTGTGTGTTTCTATGCAGTTGCTATGGTGTTAAGGTGTTTGTGTGTGTTTCTATGCAGTTGCTATGGTGTTTAGGTGCTTTTTTGTGTGTTTCTATGCAGTTGCTATGGTGTTTAGGTGCTTTTTTGTGTGTTTCTATGCAGTTGCTATGGTGTTAAGGTGTTTGTGTGTGTTTCTATGCAGTTGCTATGGTGTTTAAGTGCTTTTTTGTGTGTTTCTATGCAGTTGCTATGGTGTTTAGGTGTTTGTGTGAGTTTCTATGCAGTTGCTATGGTGTTTAGGTGCTTTTTTGTGTGTTTCTATGCAGTTGCTATGGTGTTTAGGTGCTTTTTTGTGTGTTTCTATGCAGTTGCTATGGTGTTAAGGTGTTTGTGTGTGTTTCTATACAGTTGCTATGGTGTTAAGGTGTTTGTGTGTGTTTCTATGCAGTTGCTATGGTGTTTAGGTGCTTTTTTGTGTGTTTCTATGCAGTTGCTATGGTGTTAAGGTGTTTGTGTGTGTTTCTATACAGTTGCTATGGTGTTAAGGTGTTTGTGTGTGTTTCTATGCAGTTGCTATGGTGTTAAGGTGTTTGTGTGTGTTTCTGTGCAGTTGCTATGGTGTTTAGGTGCTTTTTTTGTGTGTTTCTATGCAGTTGCTATGGTTTTTAGGTGTGTGTGTGTGTGTGTGTGTGTGTGTGTGTTTCTATGCAGTTGCTATGGTGTTTAGGTGTTTTGTGTTTGTGTGTGTGTGTGTGTGTGTGTGTGTTTCTATGCGGTTGCTATGGTGTTTAGGTGTTTGTGTGTGTTTCTATGCAGTTGCTATGGTGTTTAGGTGCTTTTTTGTGTGTTTCTATGCAGTTGCTATGGTGTTAAGGTGTTTGTGTGTGTTTCTATGCAGTTGCTATGGTGTTAAGGTGTTTGTGTGTTTCTATGCAGTTGCTATGGTGTTAAGGTGTTTGTGTGTGTTTCTATGCAGTTGCTATGGTGTTTAAGTGCTTTTTTGTGTGTTTCTATGCAGTTGCTATGGTGTTAAGGTGTTTGTGTGAGTTTCTATGCAGTTGCTATGGTGTTTAGGTGCTTTTTTGTGTGTTTCTATGCAGTTGCTATGGTGTTAAGGTGCTTGTTTGTGTGTGTTTCTATGCAGTTGCTATGGTGTTAAGGTGTTTGTGTGTGTTTCTATGCAGTTGCTATGGTGTTAAGGTGTTTGTGTGTGTTTCTATGCAGTTGCTATGGTGTTTAGGTGTTTGTGTGTGTGTGTGTGTGTGTGTGTGTGTGTGTGTGTTTGTTTCTATGCAGTTGCTATGGTGTTAAGGTGTGTGTGTGTGTGTGTGTGTTTCTATGCAGTTGCTATGGTGTTAAGGTGTGTGTGTGTGTGTGTGTGTGTGTGTGTTTCTGTGCAGTTGCTATGGTGTTTAGGTGTTTGTGTGTGTGTGTGTTTCTATGCAATTGCTATGGTGTTTAGGTGTTTTGTGTGTGTGTGTGTGTGTGTGTGTGTGTGTGTGTTTCTATGCGGTTGTTTACTGCCTGTTGTGAGTCCTGTGCTCTCGATATCTGTGGATATGGTTTGGGTTCCTTCAGTCAGTGAGGGTTTGTTCAAATCGCAGTGATATTAACTGCTGTATGCACAATAATAGTGATCATCTTCATTTATATAGCACTTTTCACAATACATATTGTTTCAAAGCAGCTTCACAGTGACAAGAGGAAAGTTATTATCGAGCTAAAGTTGGTTTTTGATTGAATCACTACCGTTGTAAAAATTGTTAATGATTACTTTAGGGGCCGCTTAAATGATACCTTTCCTACTGAAAAACCATTCATTGCCGTTCATTTACATGTTTAGTTTATAGGTTTGCGTGTTTAAGTGTGTATGTGCGCAGAAGCTTGGTCTTTTTTTGAAAAAAAAAAAGTGATATTTGCCAAATTACTTGTCTGGTCCGCATAATACAGAAAAATGAGTTGTGTCCGCGGATCTATGCGAACTGGAATAATTTAGATAATATTTTATCTATACATAGGGAAAAGAAAGGGATGCTTGATGCTTGACTTAGCAAAAAACGCAAAAAATGAAATGGCAAAATGTGTACCTTGAATGCTCAATAAGTCACTTTAGATAAAAGCATCTGCTAAATGAAAAAAAGCGTATCTTTTGTTTGCATTAACACTACATTTACATTTACCAAGTAGGTAGTCTAACTTCTCAAAGGAGAAAGTCGTGACTGCCGTGGCACTTCCTGTGACGACTGACGACTTCAGTGAGATTCTGAACCCCTGCGGCGCCAGGGTGCAATCTAGGACAGAGCGTTGCAAACATGTTACAGTCCCATCAGGGCTTTTTCCTTTTGTGCAGTTGCTTTTTCTTTATTATGCTGTTTACTCAGGCAGCGTACTGGCAAAGGATCCTCCTGCGCTCAGATCTGCTACGCAAAACCCCCAACCTTTCTCTTCAGACGCGCTCGCAACAGGGTTTCTGCTCCACCAGTGGCTGTGAAGCTGTCCTCAGTCAAGGTTGATTACGTAATATCAAAGAGCTGACGCTAGGAACCAAGCAGCGTTTTTATTTTGACACAGAACGACCTGAATTCACCCCTCGCTGCAGAACGAGGCAGTGCAAATCGGGTTATGTAAGGTCAGACAGTCATCTATTAAGAGGTTTCAGGGGTGTAACTTGTTTTAAAGTTCCTGGGCCAGAGTCTGCCAAAATCCACCACAGTATTTATAGGACGATTTACAACATTTGAAAGGCTCCGGGGCTGATGTACGCTGAAACTGCACAAATGAAAAACTGAAAAACGCAGCAAAAGCCCATCTGTAAAATCTTGTTGTGCTGTCTCCGTCTAAGGGCTTCTTCCTAACGAGAAAACCCAGTTATAATCTGTCTTTAAAGTGGTTGCCAACAATGTTTTCCGGCTGTCAGTCATGCACCATTTCTACTCTTTATATGAGTGGCTCTTTCACCAGCTTTAGGTTACGAATTACAAAATGCCTGGATTACAAGGATCCGAGAAGTCTGATGATGTCTTCCCGGAATTCCCAGAAGATCTGGGCTTTGCTTTTAGATCATTCATATTAAATTCAGATAAGCTAATTGCATACTAAAGAGATTGATTTAATGAATAGACAGCTAATTATTAGTGCAAGTTCATAATTAAAGGGTTAGTTCACCCAAAAATGAAAATTATCCCATGATTTAATCACCCTCAAGCCATCCTAGGTGTATATGTCTTCTTTCAGACGAACACAATCAGAGTTATATCAAAAAAATATCCTGGCTCTTCCAAGCTTTATTATGGGGGTGAGATTTTGAAGCCCAAAAAAGCGCATCCATCCATCATAACAGTAATCCATACGACTCCAGGGGGTTAATAAAGGACTTCTGAAGCGAAGCGATGTGTTTTTGTAAGAAAAATATCCAGGAACTCAAAGGTCTTCACTGCAACCCGTCAAAATAAAAGTTCGGTTTAACTTGAAGAATTTGTGACAGAAATATATAGTAGAATTTAGCTACATCTCAATGTAGTAATAATACTAACACTAATAATAATAAATTATTATTAAAACTTTATTTTTTAAGGAATAATAAAACATTTCTTCCATGTTTTAATTTTTATCAGTAAAGCTCTGTTGTGCAGCACTTTAAATTAAATTAATTAAACTAATGTTTTATGCCTTCATTTGATTGCCAGAAAAATTTAAATACACAAGACAGAATTTCTGAACAAAACAAAAACAAAACATTTAATAGAAATTCATTTTTTAAATTTCTTTCTTTTTTTTTTTTTTTTTTAATGAATTCAGTTAATTAGACATGCTTTTAGATTATTAAAAATAAATTAAACCATTAAAATGGAATCCATACAACTTAAAACAGAAAACAGAGAATTTGGTAAATAAATAAATAAATAAATAAAATAAAACATATATCACAGGGCTGTAAAAATATAATTTTTGTTAAACTTTTAATAAATTGAAAGTTTCATGATTTCAATTAATTAGAAATGTTTTTTGATTAAATTACTATTTATTAAAATTTTACTAACATTTAATTTAACCTTTAAAATGGAGTCCAAAAAATGAAAACGAAAAAACGGAATTTGGAAAAATAAAATAAAACGGAGTTTGGGAAAAAATAAAAGTGATTTCATAGGGCCCTAAATTAAGCCATAAGCATTGTAATTTTACATTTGTAATATTAAAAAAATATATATATATTATTTATAATATAAAATATATTTATAATATTATATATAAAATATAATATTTTATAATTCTTCCTAAATAGTATTTTTTTTTATTGTTATTCAGTAATTAAACCTGGATTGTTTTTAATCACATTTTAAATCACGCAAACAATTTTTTATCAGAAAATTGCAGTTAGATTTTTTTCCCCTCAAATCTGCAGCCATAGTTTGTTTCAAAACCGTATCTAATATTCTAATAGCTTCTCCTGATCAAAGATAACTCGACCTCACCACATGTGTTCAATGTGTAAGAATATGAGAACTCCCCTGAAATGAGCCTTGTTCTTAATAATATTATGCTTTTCATCTCACGCTCAAGTAGGTCAAAGGTGACCCCATTGTAAATGTAAATGTAAAATACTGCGCAGTAAATTGCACTGTAAAAGTCTTGTTGTGGAAAATATCTCGACAGCTCTTGGAAAAGCCCCAAATGAATAGAAATATGTGCAAGCTGCTTAGTTCCATGCCATTTTGGCTTCCATGCATAAATTTGGCATATATGCCCTCGCAGACTCTCCAAGACACACTTTGTTGTGAAAAATATTTATTGTTTTGTACTATGTGTCTTCTATTGAAATTTATAGGGCCTTGATTTCCCAATGCTTTCACAAGACCAGACCCAGTATGGCTGGATCCCAACCAAGATCACGGCGGGACCTTTAATTGCTTCTTTCTTTTTGACTGATTTCCCAGAGCTTCCCAGCATTTTACGACTTTGCTCCCTCTTTCTAGGGATGGAGCGCATGTTTTGCCAGCGCTGCGCTGCATATGCTCTCTGCTTCTCTGTGCTGATAGTATTTCATTGCTTTGTGGATGCATCACAGGAATGCATCTTGGTAGTTGTTTGCATATTTCATATTCAGAAACATAAAAAGAGTTGATTTCATCTTTGATAGCTCTTTTGTAAATTGATTTAGCTTTATGAAACGCTCTTTTGCTGGGTGATCTTCAAGACTCGAACAGCAAGACTGATGGATGCTTCTGGGAACTGCATGCAGTTTTCATTGGAGATGGGAGTGTAGTTTATGAGAGTGTAATTTAACCCGGAGCAATGTGTGTCCAGTAGAGCTGCAAGATTATGGATAAATTGAGAATCACCATTTCTTTTGTTTAAAATCAATAGCGATCACGATTCTCCCACGATTCTGAATAGACGACTTAACAAAATAATGTAATTAACTAGAGGCTCTGACTAAATGTTAATTGCTGCAGTCTATTTAAGAAAATATTTAATTTGAATTATTTTAAAAAAAAAATCTGTTTGAATGAATGATTCAATGACTCACTCATAAACACTTCACTTGCTTCAATACTGGATGAATCAGCGTTTTTAAACAAATCTCTTGAATGAATGATTCAATGACTCATTCATAAAGAATTCACTTGCTTCATTACTGGATGAATCAGCGTTTTTTAATGAATCTCTTGAATGAATGATTCATTGACTCACTCATAAAGGCAACCTGCTTCATTACTGGATGAATCAGCGTTTTTAAATGAATGTCTGGAATGAATGATTCAATGACTCATTCATAAAGACTTCACTTGTTTCATTACTGGATGAATCAGTATTTTTAAACGCATGTCTTGAATGAATGATTCAATGACTCATTCATAAAGAATTCACTTGCTTCATTACTGGATGAATCAGCGTTTTTTTAATGAATCTCTTGAGTGAATGGTTCAATGACTCACTCATAAACACTTCACTTGCTTCATTACTGGATGAATTAGCATTTTTAAACAAATCTCTTGGATGAATGATTCAATGACTCATTCGTAAAGACTTGTTTCATTACTGGATGAATCAGCGTTTTTTAATGAATCTCTTGAGCGAATGATTCAATGACTCCCTCATAAACACTTCACTTGCTTCATTACTGGATGAATTAGCATTTTTAAACAAATCTTTTGAATGAATGATTCAATGACTCACTCGTAAAGACTTGTTTCATTACTGGATGAATCAGCATTTTTAAACGAATGTCTGGAATGAATGGTTCAATGACTCACTCATAAACACTTCACTTGCTTCATTACTGGATGAATTAGCATTTTTAAACAAATCTCTTGGATGAATGATTCAATGACTCATTCGTAAAGACTTGTTTCATTACTGGATGAATCAGCGTTTTTTAATGAATCTCTTGAGTAAATGGCTCAATGACAAATACATTTTTTAACAGTCACTTGTCGCCACCTACTGGTGTAACAATGTAATGATACAATCATTATTTGAAGCATCAAGTTTCTTTCAGAAGGTGATTTACTCTATTTTGATCTCTACTGTAGACATCAGTGTTTATATCTGAACTATAAACTTTTATCCCAGTACTTCTGTGATCATCTGAATGATTGTAAGACAGAAATAATGAAACTGTGTGGTTGGAAAGACTGTTTTTATCTATTCATGACAACGGCTCTCTCTGGATCAGATCTGAATGTTCGCTGTGATCGGACTTGTCAAAGCTTTAATAGACATAGAGCTGAATCACTGTCATTTAGGAATAAGATTGCATGTGCATTTGAATCGAGATCGAGATCTTTTAAAGATTAACCATGCAGCTCTAGTGTCCAGCGATTCATTTCTAAATTGATGGTCTATGCACACATTTGCCAAATGCAGATTCGTTTTCATCAAAAATAAGCAACTTGTTTAAAAGACGCTTAAATATAAAGCTAGTTTTGATTTTGACACACAGTGCAGTTAATCAATGCAGGTTTTAAATCACTTGACCAATCAGATTAATGAATGCGTTAGCAACATGTTAGGAATAAATACACTTACACATTTGGATGCACTTAGTCTAGCTGTTTTCACTCAAGAATGCATCCCTTGTGAACGCTCCCATATATGCAAAGGCAGACATGAAAAGATTGGTCAATGAATGGCGTGCTGTTGCATTTTAGAACAGAATAACATGCAAAACCAAGCATGAGAGTGTTTCACGTACTCGTGTAGAGTTGCACGCGTGGCTGTGCAAAGCAAAGCCAGAGCAGAAAATGAGCGGTTCACCCAAACATTATACGCATTTTATTAGAGAGGCATAATCAACCGACAGAAAGCATTTCAACACTTTAGGATTAATATCTAGACTGACGTACATCAGAGGTCTTAAATATTACCATGTGTGCCGTCTCGCTGCTTTGTTTGTGTTGCCCAACAAACAGTTGTTCTGCTGGTGTGCATTCTTGATTTATTGACGCTGGTGTCATTAATTTGTGGACCTCACCAGACGGATGAAATCTTGTTAAAAGCCCTATCAACTTTTTTCTCCCCTTTTTACTTCGAAAGCCGTTTTCCAGAGACAGCTCGGCTGTGAAGCGAGGACATGTTGTTGATAAATCGCAGCTCTGGGTGGCGCGTTTCAAATTTGCGCATATCAAAGCATCTACATTACCCGTTTTCACAACGTGTTTTTATGATGTTCTCCCTGTGTTTTGAAGACTGATTGCCTCTGGGAAGCGTTTTTTCAAAAGTTCTGTGGTATTAGGGAGCTCAACTTTTCTATTACTGTGCGACTCTTAAGCCTCTTAAATGTACAAAGATTTAACACCAGATTCTGTAGATGTTGGCAGTGAAAATTTCGAGTACAAGAACTCGTCTTCACCAATGTCTGTGTAACCACAGACGGTGCCTGGCTAAGAAAGAAAACTTAAATCTAAAAGGTCAAAGTAGACCGATACCGTTTGGTTCTTAATCCTGCTGTAAATATGAGCTGAAATAATGATAGTAATAAATAACATGCAGGCCCATAATTACTCGCCTCAGCTCAGTGTAAAATAGTCATTGCATTCTTGCACTCTTTTTAAAGCAGGGTGGGATCATTTAAGACAAGAAAAACTTTTATGATCGACACTTCTTTTTTTGGGGGGGGCTCTAAGGTTTGTTAATCTGTTGTTTGTCTATGTCTCAACACATTTGTTAATTGCTCCAAGCTCTACTCAGAACACTCTAGAAAAGCCTAGAAAATAGAATTATTGAGAAAACTTCAACGCAACTTCTCACAAGTTCTCGCAACTATTCGTAAAAACATAGTAACACTACACCATCTTGTTTTGTCAATTTTAAGATGGTTTCACTTAATATGTGATATTGACACTTAATATTGTTTCTACAGGCGCATAAACCTTACAAAGCAAAGATATATATTTTTATAGGGTTGTATATTTGGGATGCACAATATATCGGCCACAATATCGGTATCGGACGATATATGTTAATTTTTAACGTTATCGTTATCTGCCGATATATAGGCGATAAATAATGGATTATTTCCTTAAACTGAGACAATTCAGATGCGCACAGTTCACATGATGGTTTTAAATTGCTTGAAATATGATTAAAATCACTTTAAAAAGGAAAATACAGTTAAGTGCAACATGTACAGCACAGGTCTGTCATATCAGCTGCATAATATTATAATGAAAACATTATAATCGTGTGTTTAAGACATGGCTTTTATGGGTAAAACTTTTTGTTTTTGTAATCAGGCTCTCAAAAATTATATAAAAATTTGGATTTAGATTTATCGGCCAATATATCAGTTATCGGCTTTCAAATATAAAGAATTATCGGTTATCGTATCGGGCATAATTTGCATATCAGATATATTGGCTGCCGATATTTATCGACCATTTTTTTTTTGTCATCAATCGGCTATAGCATGAAAAAGGCCGATATAACAAATCGGTTTATTAATTAAAGGGTTAGTTCACCCAAAAATGAAATTTCTGTCATTAATTACTCACCCTCATGTCGTTCCACACCCGTAAGACCTTCATTCATCTTCAGAACAGGATATTTTTCAGAGCACGTATCAAACTGCCAAAGTCACACACCCCCAGTGGTGAACCATTGACATTTCGAAACACTTATGATGTAACAAAGCCTCGTTTACTGAAATCACATGACTTCCACGCTCCGAATCACTGATTCGAAGCTTCATGAAGTGTTTAAAAAAGTTTATCTTTTGCATGTGGTTTTAAGTCTTGCGAATTTAAATATTCAATTCTACTCACTGTGTAAGAATTTCATACACATCCGTAGAGCACCCAGAACGCAGCGTCTCAGACAGCACTCAAATACTGAATTGAGTTCTCTTTCGCTTCTTCTAATTCTCACAAAATTATATAAAAATGGCCGTCTTCGCGAGTATCCTTGTAAATATAGTCAATTATGTCTTAAATGAATGTAAACAGCTGGGAAATAAAACGCTTGTGTATCAGTATATTGGATCTGTGCAGCTCTTAAAGTGACAGCAGCCTAATATTCCTGCTGCTGTCTGGGTTTTAACGTTAATCAAACAAAATCGCTTACTACTCTTGACTTAATAACTTTTTTTAACTTTAATAAGGATTAATATATTTAATTTATACAGTAAAGAATATGCAGTGTTATTTTACTTTTATTTTATTTCCGTACCTGAAAACTACTGTTAAACCTACCTGAAAAGCATATGCATCTTTGTACGGTTATATTCATGTTGGCCTGTTGAATGTTAAATGGATCCAATCCATGTTCATTAGAAATTATTTAATGATGCAGCCATAAACTAGCTAGTATAACTTAATGCATGTGTTTTTGAACTTTGCTAATTTAAAACATGATAAAAACACTAATCTATTGTAATTCGGGGTTGACCGATTATCGGCCTGGCCGATTATCGGCAACGCTATTAAGCATTTTTATGGTTATCATATCGGTCATTTTCAAAACTGATTTGCCGATAAAATAATTTAATTTTGAAATGTGCTATTTGGCTCTGATGCAGCCACCTCTGTTGGAACTCACCACTCTGTGGCCCAGAGCAAGCTCCGCCCACCGGCCATCTGATTTGTTGGGAGTCACAAGTCCGGCCATTCAGAGCGGAAGGCTGAAGGCACTGAAAGTTTTGTACTCTCACAGAGCCCTTGTTATTCTTAATTTTGACATTCATTTTCATTTTTACACCAGACATATATATATATATATATATATATATATATGTATATTGGTTCAAAATATTGGTTATCGGTCTACTTGATCTGTAATAATCGGTATCGGCATCAGCCCTGAAAAACACATATCAGTCGACCCCTAATTTTAATGACAAAACTTCAAATAAGAGAGCAAGTGACAAAATATCGGTATCGGAATCCGCCAATAATTGTTTAAAATCAATATCATATCAGCCAAAATAAATCAGTGCATCCCTAGTTGTATATAGACCACACACTTGACACACAAACCAAAGTAATGATGCTGAAAATTCAGCTTTGATCACTGGAATAAATTACACTTTACTATATATTCACATAGAAAACAGCTAATTTAAATTCTAATAATTTTTTACAATTTTTACTGTATTTTTGATCAAATAAAAACAGCCCTGGTGAGCAGAAGAGACTTCTTTTTCAAATTTTTGACCGGTAATGCAAGTAAGTGATATGATTTTGCACAATGTGAGTTGAGTGGGTGAACTATTCCTTTAAATGTAGATTTTCCTGTAGCACAAATGTTAGCGCATGGCGTAAGGTCATGGGTTTGATTTCTAGAAAGTACACGTATAGATGCACTTCTGGCAAATGCATAAATGTTAAAGATGTTTGCCTCACAGTACAATTGCAGCAGGGTTTTCTTTTCAGGAATTGCATGAACTGCTCTCCATCACTTTGGGAATATTTAGGTCTAAAAGCAACGCTGGAATTTTTCAAGTCAAAGTCCCTCATGTATAATAAAACTCCAGTCCATTACAGGATATCATTGGCTGACTTTGTTATCAACACCATCAAGTGGATGTAATTAGGGTTGTAAAACCCTCCAGGTTTCAGGCTAAAGCATGGGATCTGGAGCTACAGGTTTTTATGATGTGGTGCTGTTTGAGGACATCTGGAACACATCCAGCCCGCTGTATTAATGCTCCGGCCGAGATGTTTGCACTGCTGTATATATATATATCAGCTTACATATGTTGTGTAAATAGGGCTCTGTAACCGGTATAAGATCTAATAAATCACAAGGATTGATCATGAATTCAGTCTTTCTTTAGCTCCGGTAAGTCGCTAACATACATGCTAGGACGAAACCTCATGCGGCGTGAACTTTGCCCTGAGAGTGTATTATTTCCACATGTGTGGAAAGTTATTTGTTAAAGGACAGGATTGTTTAACGTGACAAAATACTTCACGCGGCGCTGGACGTTTGTTGCTCTCAAACACGTCTGCGTTGTGTTTGTGTGGGTTTTATACTTCATTGCTTGTTTTTTAGACATATTTCAGTATATTCAAATGGGTAGTGTTACTAACAGTGCTATTTAAGTCTTATATTAATATTTTGAATTTTATTTTTATATTTTCAGTAATTTTGTCATGTGATTTTCTCATTAGTATTTTTAAATATTACTATTGAGGTTTAATTTATTTTTATTTCAGTTTTAGTTTATTTTTATTATTAATTATTTTATTTTTATTTTTATTATGTTTATTTATTAATAACATATTTCCATTTTTTTTTCAGTTTTCAACTGAAAAAATATTCATATTTATATTTGATTTTATTAAAATTAGCTTTTATTTTTATATTTATATTTTTCATGTTAATTTTAGTTTAATTTTTATTAATTTTGTTATGCTCTTTTGTCATTATTAGTTTTTTTTTTTTAAATATTGCTATTTAGGTTTCATTTATTTTATTTATGTTTATTTTTATTTTTGATTTATTTATTATTTATTATTTTTGTATTTTTTTTTATTGATCAATAATTATTTTAGTTCTTTAACAAACTTATTTCAAAAATTTCGAATTTTCGTTTAGTTTAAGTTTTTCAACTAATATTCATATTTTTGTAGTTTAAAGTTTTTATTTATTAATAATTTAATGCTTCAACTTTATTGCCATGGCAAATTTTTTGTAATTTTGTTATTTTTTTTGTTATTTTGTTATAGTTATTTTTTTTTTTTTTTTGGGTTGTTTTTTTTAAATATCGCTATTTCCATTTTAGTTATTTTTTATTTTTATTTAATTAATTTAATGAATAATTTTAGTGCTTCAACTTTATTGCCAACGCAACATTTTTAATTTTCATATTTTATTTATTTTAGCTTTATTCCAAATAACAGACTTTTTTTTATAGTTTTTACTTTACTTAACGATAATAACCCTGGTTAATAAACAGAATCATTTGTTAAAGATGCCCTTGAGAGTTTCCAAGCGCATCAGTATTGATTAATAAATATGCTTTTATATTTTCCAGTGAGCCGTTCTGTTGCTTTATAATAAGAGATCTTGCTGTTTTAGGAAACTATTGATCTGTTACAGTATTTAGTGTTGTTTTGCTCAGTCAAGCATAGAGCTGCTCAATCATGACGTCACTTTGTTTGGAAAATGGGTTGGGATGGCCTAATTCACCGTTCGTTTGGGAATTTCCTATGGGTTTTACAATAGCGGTTTGTGTTTTATGAGTAAAATAAGGTCTGTGGTCAACATTACTGGAAGACACTTTCATGTCTACAGTATAAATTACACACAGTCAGACCTCAAGCATGGATTTTACAGCCACTGTGTTTTAAAACTTCAGTTGCTGTATAAAACCTACACCAAATTTGTCAAGCATATAAAGTAAAAAAAACTAATTCAAGTCTGTTGAATGACTTTGTGTGATTTTTGCTGTTGAACAAAATGTCTCTAAAAGTATGTTATTCACAAACCTGATTTTACTCAGAACTCTACTAGTTCTGTTTCGAGTTTTAGGACTACAAACTGAGTATTAGGGTTTTTTTTTTTTCATAAATCATTACTATTGGTCACCCTTTACGTCTGTCTGTGGGTTTTGCAAATATTTAACCAATGAAAGTATTAAAAAGAGCTTGTGACTAAAGCTCGTAACTCCACTGGCTGCTCAAACTGTCAGTCAAACCTCATAACGTCTCTGCTTGTTTGCAATGCAATGATAAATAAAGAACTGTTTGTTTGAATAAGTACAGCATTTTCTTTACTTAAAAAACACTATATATATATAAAGGCTAATGATTATGTATTTGAGGAGCGGAGAAGAGTGTCTTAAGGCCCGTTAACACCAAGAATGATAACTATAAAGATAACGATAAATATATAGTTCTAAAAATCATTCTAAATATACAAGAATAGCTGAGTCCACACCACAGCTATAACGATAACGATATAGATAAACGATATCACTTTCAGAACAAATTTTTTCCAGCTGTTGAACGATAAAACACGGACATCCAATCAGAATCTGTTCTAATTTAAAATGGCCGACGACACTGCAGAGAAGTTAATCGCCAGAGTCCAGAAAAACCCCTTTTCAAGAATACTTTAAAGAAAAATGGATATATAATAATACGTTTATTTTATTTCGAAAACAATCGGTCATACCCTCGGAATAAATGGTGAGAAGTGTTAATGACTATGTCAGGCTAGCAAACAGTGTAACATAAAATTACCGCTAAATTCGACACCATTATCTTGCTTCCTTTGAAGTTGCAGTGAAAAACACTAGGTGTTGTTTTTATTCCACTATATTAAGTTCGTCAACTAAATTCACTGTTAGATTAGATCGATTACACTAGCTATTCACTCCAAACATAGCATGCTGAGGACATCTGCTGGTTAAAGCATGTAAATGCAACAAGAACAGTAAAAACATGTTGTACACATTTTGAACCGCAGCGCGTGAGCTTAGAATAAACAGACCATCATCGTTCGTTGGTATGGACGCAAATATAGTTATCGTTATAGTTATCTTTATAGCTATCGGGGCTTTAGTCTTGCATTTGTCCTCGTGTCACAGACACTACTGTCGTAAATAGCCTTCCTCTTTAATAACAGATTTTGTCCAAATGACTGAGCTGCAATAAGTTTTAGTTGATGAAAACGTGATGCAATGCACTTACTGACCTACTTATAGTTAGTAGAATGTCTAAAGGGGACTATTGAAGTAAAGTGTAACCCAATTGCAAACACCAGCATCCGAACACAAGATGACAGCGTTTATTGTGTATGATGGAAGAAAAAAAGAGCCTGATTGCAGCAACTTCCATTTTTATTACAGATATTTTGCTCCAGTTTCCAAGGAAGTGATGATTTTGTTCTCTTGAGCTCATGGGATGGAAACGGTGAAAAGTGCAATTCACAGGTTTGGATGAAAATTAGTAACTGTACAGTAGATTATAGTTAGGGCTGTCCTCGACTAAAGAATTTTCTGGTCGACTAGTAGTCGTTAATTTTAAGCGAAAAGTTGACTAATCAGCATGTTTAATAATAATTCATATAAATCATAATAAAGAGCCTTTAATGCCTACATAGCCTAATCAGCGTTCATGCGCAAAGCTTGCCAAAGTAATGATTATGAATGTGTCGGGGAGAAACAGCAAGGAGATTGCTTTAACGTTTTAATAATTAATTGATAAACTAGTGTTTTCTGTATTTTTGGCTGCAGTGATGAAGTTGACAATGCTGACTCCGCAGTAGTGCACGTTTCATACGGATTACATAACCTGAGAATATTTGTTTTCCATTTGAATTGGTTCATTTAAAAGTAGACATTTCGCTTTCTATAGATACACGTGAGGCAAGTTTACATGGAGTTTCGGTTCTTTTTTTTCGGCGCGCTCAAGTTCACAGAGAGAGACGGCAGAAATCGCACTGTTTGCTTTCATTATTTTACAAAAGCACAAGGTTTTGTTGTTATTGTGAGTGCACACAAATAAAAGATGTATTACTCTTATCTGTATGAGGGTCAATGATGTAACGGGTCATTTTTTTTGTCCAAAGGCCTTAATAATAAAAAACAAAACAAAGATATGACATCCAAAGTAGTACAACTAGATCTCTTTTATTGAATCCAAAAGGTTTTAATTATATTTTTCTACATATAAAGGTATTTTAAAGATTTTGAAGTGTCAAAAGGTCATTCGGTTTAACCGTCCAAAGGCCAATACAGCCATTTCATTTGTGATTAAAATATCTTAAAATGTAATAAATGTATATATTTTTTATTCTGGCATGATTTTATAACATCATATATCAACATAGTGCAAAATGATATTAAAATTATGTGTAGAAGTCGTTGCTTTGATATGAGAAAGAATGTCCGGAAAAATGAATTTCATTGATGTCATTCGGAGTAACCAATATAAAGGGACCATTTTGAATCGAGTCATGCGGTCAATATCATGTGACAGGATGTGACATCATTCAGACACCTGCAAAGGACCACATGGTCATGAAGCAAAGTAACTAACTCTCTCTTAACTATTTGAAAAATTAATGTTTTCACTTGATCATACGCATGTCCCGAAACATCAGGTCATTCGGTACAACCGCTATAAAACATGGAAAATGTAATATTTTAAAAACTTGTACTAAATATAAAATGTCCTTTTGCTAGATATCAGCCTGTTAGCATTGTTTGAAAATATCGTCATTCGGTATAACCAAAAGTGTCATTCGGTAAAACCGAAATGTTGGTTAAACCGAATGACTTTTTTGTTGACAAGTTTTGTCCGTCTTGTAAAAAATGACAAAAGCAGTGTTAATAGATCATAAAAACCACATAATCTCATTGTTAACACTTAATAAAACACTTTTAAAAACATTATTCGTCAATGACCGAGTATTTTAAGTGCAAGTGATCGCACCGGCGCCTCCATGTTAGCTGTCATGCTTTCACACTCCGCACAAACACTAGAATAGCCCACATTTTTCTAGGTTAACATTAAAGTTTTTTCCCCTGAGACTAAGCAACTAATAAAATTTTGGTCGACTAAGCCTCTTCCCGTCGACTATTAGGGGGTAGCCCTAATTATAGTAGATTATAACAAGTGCTTTCGCTCGTTGTGACTGACAGCTTCAGTCATTATTATAAAGGAAGTGCTCTTCGTTCGCTGTTATGTTTTATAACTCATTTCTCATGCTGCTATAGCTGCAGAGTTTCTGACAGCCATAATTAAATGCGGGATTGAATCTGAAAATGTATTGATTGACCATGGCAATAAATGGGGAAAAAAAATGATTAGATGCACCATTTTTTATATAAAAAAGGTGAAAAAAATCCCACAGAACTCGAACCAATAATTAACCTACCATAATTCAATTCAAGTTTTTTGTATAGCGCTTTTTACAATACATATTCAGCTTTACAACAACAACAAAAGCCCTTAAAACCATCCTTAATAATCAATGAATACACAATATGTGCAAAAGAAAGATATTCTGTCACTCTGCGTTTTCTTTTTCATTTCGTGATGCATCATGAATCTTCAGTGAAAACCTGACTGCAATAAAAGTTAATAGTTGTGAGGGGAAAAAAAGAAAAGAATTGCCTGCTGTTACTCTAAATGATGGAGTTATTTCACTGAACAAGCAACATAATGTAAGACAAACTGTACGACAGTCAGACCTTGGCAGCAAGATTCTCAATCTGCCTCGGTAGAAGTATTTTTACAGTAATATCTCCCATGCAGCCTGTTATTTACTGCCACCGTGTTAAACAACAGGGAGGCATTCGAGGAACTGGAAAACGTGCGTTATTGTTTCATTCAGTGGTCGTGTTGTGCTGAAATACAGAGAACGTTCTGGTAAGGTTCTCTCAAAGTTCTTTCAGTAACATTAATAGAATGTTTCAGTTGAACGTTTTTAAATGTTTCGGAATGTTCAGAGAACATTCAAAAGTAACATTTCCATGATGTTTGAAGAATGATACAAATGGGACTTTCGCTTTACGTTTGCAAAACGTTTTTAAGACATTTTAAAAAAAGAAGCTGGACGTTTTAAACATTCAGAGAAAACTTAGAACATTTGTGTGAGCTGCTCTCTCTACTAAAACACCAGCGTTTAATCACTGGCAAAACGGTCTGTTGACAAAACAAAGCACACCATGTGGATAGAGGTGGAAACGGGGTCTGTTCAGGTCAGGCTCGCTCGTCCATTGGCCACGTTCACCCTGAAAACTGTACTGTACAAACATTCGGTCAATCAGTGTTGACGTTAGAGGGGAGACCGCCTTCCACACGCTCACCCAGAGACGCTTAGATCAAACCGAATCCTAATTCAGCGTTTGATCATGTCGAGCGCGTTCTCAATAGAAGAAGAAAGAAGATCAGACAGGCTCTGAGCATCTAAAGCTCTCGAAACGTAAAACTGGAGCACAGCGATGACGTTTTTAACCAGCTAAAAGAGCAGAACATTCCAGGAGGTCAATGAAACAAAGAGCGCACAGATTTGCTTTGTGTTTACCTCTTTTGACCTGGTTTTTGGTCAGAGCTCAAGTGGTTTTCATCATGCAGAAATGTACTTGAGCTGTTTTCATACTTGCGATTGGTTTCGCTTGTTTTCACAGGTTCAGTTGCGCTCTTTTCTCATTGTCTTGAGTCATAACTTCACAAACTATAAAAGTGCTTCCATGCTGTCGCGAACACATGTCTCTAATGTGATCGTATTCAGTACAGAAGGGAAGGTTCGTGTTATTTTCTGAAAATACTTGCTGTGTTTGAACTGTACTTCGCGATATGGATTGGTGCATTTATCAAGATGCAGTTTGGAAACGACTGTCTTCACATACATGTATTGAGAAGCACTTATCAATAAAACAAGATAAAAGTTTTTTGATAAAAAGGTTTAACATTTGAAAATGAAGAAATTAAAGACAGCCATGAATATTAGCATTCCAATTTTACAGTTGTAATGTAAAATACAATTATTATTATTTTTTTTTTTTTTTTTACAGTGAAATATTACAATAGTAATATTTAGAAAATTATAGAAAATAGAAAATTAATATCCAAAATGGCATTTTCAGTTTATGGCTGAAAGAGAAAATGGCCAAACATAATATACATTATTTGGATAATTGGTAAAAAAAAAAAAAAAAAATCTATTAAATCTGATTCTGTTGCATAGAACTGAATAAAGAATAAAATATTGATATTTAATATTAATATATTTTCTGTCCAATTTTGGTGTTACTTTTTTATTTTATTTGCTTGTATCTTTTTTTTAAATTCAGTATCAATAAAATGATTAAATTTCTTTAAAAAAAATCTAATATTAATACAATTATACAAAAAAAGCTAATTTAAAATAACAAATAAATAATTTCTAAAAAGCATTTTTGGTTTCGGTTTTCGGTGCATCCAGAATTTTCAGTTTCAGCTTCCGCTTAGAATTTCCATTTCAGTGCATCCCTAGTAATTTTGTTATCATTTATGATTTTTTATATATGTATTGATAATAAAATTTATTATTATTTTATAGCCATATTTTTGATATAATCACGAAATATTGGCCAAATTATGCAGCCCTACAAACAAGCAAACCAAACTTGGATTTTTTAAATCAATTCTTATTTAGTCATTTTTATTTTTTATTTAGTAGTAGTAGTAATAATACATATATATTTTTACAGTGAAATATTAGAAATAGTATTATTTCTTATTTTGTTTTTATTTAGTCATTTTAATTTTTTACTTAGTAGTAGTAATAATTCATATATACAATATAATTACCTATAATTATAATATTTATGAGTACAATAACTATATATTTGTTAGTGAACACAAAAGCATTGAAATATTTTTTCTTTTTACATCTCTTTTTTTTTTCCCTCCATCACCACATCCCGTAGAATGTGTCATTTTCTTTCCAAACATAGTATTCAACTTCAGGCACCTCCGTAATAATAATAATAATTATTATTATTATTATTATGAATATGATTATTATCACATTTTTTTCTTATTTAGTCATTTTTATTTTTTATTTAGTAGTAATAATAATAATTATTATTATTATCATTGTTATTATTCTATAACCATATTGATATATAATCACAAAATTGTGGCCAAATTCTGCAGCCCTACAAACAAGCACAGCAAACTTGGATTTTTTAATCACATTTTTGTTCTTATTTAGTCACTTTTATTTTTTATTTAACAGTATTATTAGTAATAAAAATATTTATATAAAAAAAAATATTATTATTTCATAGCCATATTGATATATAATCACAATATTGTGGCCAAATTGTGTAGCCCTACAAACAAGCACAGCAAACTTGGATTTTTTAATCACATTATAAACTGCAATCACATTTTTTTTATCAGAAAAATCACTATTAAAATTGTACAGCCCACTAAATTAAATTCAAAAGTGCTTCATATGATCTGTGAGCAAATAATAGTGAGTTTAAACCCATTATTTTGACACAACAATTAGCCAGGCTGGTTATGGTCCGGTTAGCTCCTGCTGGTAGATGTTGTAACTACAACATGAAGGGGGAAAATGTATTCTGACAAAATCATTTATGTAAGCAGCAAATGTTTCTGTGAAAGCTTGTTTCGGAATAGAAAAATAAAAAAAGACTTTATATCTCACAATTCTGACTTTTTCCCTTGCAAATCAGAAGTATGTTTCATTATATTATATGAATCATAATACTTATTTTAAAGGCTTTTACTGATTAATATGTCTCTGTCTGTTTTCAGCTCCGGAGTAAAGATGGCAGAATGCAAGTTTCAGGATGAATGCTAACGAATAGCTGCTTTCAGGTATCGTTAATCTCATTAGTGCACACCTGTGTACACTCACTACATCTGCATCACTGCTGGATCTGACGTCCATCGAGAGTGGACCATGTGATCCATGCAGCGCATCAGTGTAATTAGCAATGCTTAATGACAAGACTCATTTGGGACACCAAATTTAACTTCCAAAACTTCAAAGTTGTCCTCGTTTGGCTTTTCAGACTCCAGTGTGTCATATTTACGCTTAACAGAGTAAAAATGGGGTTTGGAATTATTAGACAGACGTCAGATGGCGGTTTATTTATTTATCTGGGAAGCGCAGCACATCCGACTGGCCTTGATTTTCGTCACTTGCACAGAAATGTTTTAAAGTTTGTGCGCACAAAAAGTTCCCCTAATGGTAATTTGAGTAATATCTGACATTTAAAGCAAGCATGTCCAGATGGTCATGAAATATGGATTATATCAGTGTCTCCGAAGGGATTTCCATGTTAGCGTTAGTATAACGCGCATCTGTGAACGCTTGTCTTTGCTTACAGCGTGAGACCGTTCACTAATCACGCTAACGAACTAGCCTGCAGGTTATAAATGCCGTTTTAAATGAACGTTTGAGAGCAGCGTGTTAATCGTACAACCTTTATGTCTGTTTATCGCTCACTTTGTTTGACGTAGATCTGTTTACCTTCATTATGTTCATGTATGTTTTGATTTATTAGATCAAATATTAACCCTGTAAAGCCTGACATATGACATCATGGAGCAGTTTATTGACAAAATATTGCTTATTGTTGAGTCTTATATTTGATACATCAGTCTTACATAGTCTGATATAGTGAGAAAATGGAGGAAAAAAAACAGTTCAGTTTTATTCAGAGGCCCAAAGTGAGCAAAAATATGCAATTTGGTGCAGGTGCTGATATTTATATGGACCAAAAATGAAATTCTGATGCTTGTAATGTAACAGTAAAGAACATAAAATGTGTATAAATATCAATATCTGCCAATAATAAGTCTTTGTAAGATATATTTAAATGCTTAGTTTTATGATCAAAGCTCTGTAGTTTTAATATATATATATACCGATAACCGATAATTCTTTATATTTGAAAGCCGATAACCGATATATTGGCCGATAAATCTAAATACAAATTTTTATATTATTTTTGACAGCCTGATTACAAAAACAAAAGTCTCACTATTAAAAGCCATGTCCCAAACACACAATTACACGCTTTTATTTTATATCTTATAATTTTATGTAGCCTATATGACAGATTTGCACATGTTGCACTTAACTGTATTTACTGTATGATATTTAAACCCACTATGAGACTTGTGGAGGATAAAAAATAATAATAATACACTATAAAATAATGCAAATAAAATAAGTGCAAATTAATATACTTATTATAGGAAAAATGTATGTTGTACTGTTCAGAAGTTTGAAGTCGGTAAGATTTATTAAAAGAGTCTCTTCTGCTCACCAAAGCTGCACTTATTTAATCAAAATACAGTAAAAATTGTGAAATATTTTTACAGTTTAAAATGACTGTTTTCTATGTGAATATATAGTAAAGTGTAATTTATTCCTGTGATCAAAGCTGAATTTTCAGCATCATTACTCCAGTCTTCAGTGTCACATGATCCTTCAGAAATCATTCTGATATAATGATTTGCTGCTCAAGAAACATTTATGATTATTATCAATGTTGAAAACAGTCATATTTTTATGGAAACTGTGATACATTTTATTTCTCAGGATTCTTTGAAGAACAGAAAGATTATTATTTGAGAGTAACACGTCTTTACTGTCACTTTTGATGAATTTAATGCATCCTTGATGAATAAAAGTATTCATTTCTTTCTTACTGACCCCAAGGTTTTGAAAAGTACTCTATACACAGATCAGTTTAGCATCTAGCAGGCGAACGACAGAAAACTGACTGTACGAAGAAAAGCATGTGCATTTTTCAAAGGTCACCAGGTTTAATCAGGAATGACCCTGTTTGTATTTTGTCTCCTGACGCTCGGCAAACGTCTGCTCGATCTGCTCGAATTCATCCTCGGCCAAAGAGAGCTTCTGTGAGTTTCTCCTGAAACGAATGTAAATGCGAGTCCTCTGCTAACTTTGAAGAGCGGCGCTATTATTAGCATGGAAGGCAAATGAGGACAGTCAGCGCGTCCATGTTTCTGTTCACATGATGAAAGGAGAGTCTCTCCTCAGACTAATGATTTGAGTCACGACTCGTGCGTTTGTAAGGAGGTCAGGCTCACTCACAGCGCATTTCTACCAAACTAGTGATTTTAATTTATCGTCGGTCCACATTACTTCGTTACAAAGGCTGCAGATAACGTATTTACCGGACGAGCAGAACAGAAGTGCTTTTGTGAGAGGGCCGTGTTTGTTTGTTTGTCATGAAGCGTGATTTTAACCTCAGGAATCCCAGCGTTACATGATGTTTTTGAGGGTTTTTATACAAACAACAGTTCGATTCAGGATCATAACCATCATGGACATTGTGTTTGTCCCAATGTTTAGTATAAAAGTCTGTCCATATATGTGTTTTTCAATTATTGATTCTTGAACTTGCACTTTTTTTTCTTAGATATGTGGTTGCAAGTTTGTTTCAGGTTCATTGAAAATCACATTTCTTTCTATAGCGCTTTATACGATACAGCTTCACGGTAATAAACAGGAAAATAACAGAATCAATAATGCAAACTTCATCAAATATGAGACGAGTTTGATTAAAGCAGCTCTACTGAAGACAGTGTCATTGTTCAGATCAGCTCAATGTTGATTCTATTCAGTTCAATAACAGGCAATCTTGCAAAGTTCATCAATTATTAAACAGATTCAATTCAGTTTGATGTTGATTCAATTCAGTTCAATAACAGTGTCCATGTTGCAAAAAGTTAATCAATAATTAAACATTCAATTCAGTTCAATGTTGATTCAATTCAGTTCAATAACAGTGTCAATGTTGCAAAGTTCATCAATTAAACAGATTCAATTCAGTTCAATGTTGATTCAGTTCAATAACAGTGTCAATGTTGCAGTTCATCAGTTATTAAACAGATTCAATTCAGTTCAATGTTGATTCAGTTCAGTTCAATAACAGTGCAAGTTGCAAAATTCATCAATTATGAAACTAATTAAATTCAGTTCATTGTTTATTCAGTTCAGTTCAATAACAGTGTCCATGTTGCAAAGTTCATCAAGTATTAAACATTCAATTCAGTTCAATGTTAATTCAATTCAGTTCAATAATAGTGTCAATATAGCAAATTTAATCAATTATTAAACAGATTAAATTCAGTTCAATAACAGTACCAATGTTGCAAAGTTCATCAATTATTAAACAAATTCAATTCTGTTCAATAATAGTGTCAATGTAGCAAATTTAATCAATTAAACAGATTAAATTCAGTTCAATGTTGATTCAGTTCAGTTCAATAACAGTGTCAATGTTGCAGTTCATCAATTATTAAACAGATTCAATTCATTTAAATGTTGATTCAATTCAGTTCAATAATAGTGTCAATATAGCATATTTAATCAATTATTAAACAGATTCAATTCAGTTCAATAATAGTGCCAGTGTTGCAAAGTTCATCAATTATTAAACATTCAATTCAGTTCAATAAATGTTAATGTAGAAAATTTAATCAATAATTAAACAGATTCAATCCAGTTCAATGTTGTTTCAATTCAGTTCAATAAGTGTCAATGTTGCAGTTCATCAATTATTAAACAGATTCAATTCAGTTCATTGTGATTTCATTCAGTTTAATAACAGTATCAGTTGCAAAATTCATTGATTAAGAAAATAATTAAATTCATTTAAATGTTGATTTCAGTTCAATAACAGGCAATGTTGCAAAATTGATCAATTATTAAACAGATTTAATTCAATTCAATGTTGATTCAGTTCAGTTCAATAACAGGCAATGTTGCAAAATTGATCAATTATTAAACAGATTCAATTCAGTTCAATGTGATTCAATTCAGTTCAATAACAGTGTCAATGTTGCAGTGCATCAATTATTAAACAGATTCAATTCAGTTCAATGTTGATTCAATTCAGTTCAATAACTGTCTTTTGCAAAATTGATCAATTATTAAAGAGATTTAATTCAATTCAATGTTGATTCAGTTCAGTTCAATAACAGTGTCAGTTGCAAAATTAATAAATTATTAAACTAATTCAATTCATTTAAATGTTGATTCAGCTCAGTTAAATATCAGTGTAAGTTGCAAAATTCATCAATTATTAAACAGATTCATTTCAGTTCACTGTGATTCAGTTCAGTTCAATAACAGTGTCAATGTTGCAGAATTCATCATTTTTTAAACAAATTCAATTTCAGCTCTAAAGCAGCTCTACAGAAGACAATAGTGTCATTATTGTAAACTAATTTAGTTTGTTTTTATTGAAAAAAATATACAAAATATCAGTCCATATTGAGTCTAAATATTTCTTTTTCTTCTTTTTTTAACTTCTGGTACTGTTTCATGACATACTCTATAAAACAATGTTTCAGGCAGTAGCAATTATACTCATCTATGAATTGTAGGGGTAAAATACAATGCCATAATTAACAGAATCCCAAGTAGTTTATTAATAACCTTAGAAAAATGCAGAACAATTTGAAAATGTTTGATTTATACCTATCAGTTTCCAACTTAATATCCGTCCGAGTGAATTGCAGTGTGCGTTTAGAACGATGTTATTGTTTGCTGTGAAACCCTTGGCTTTCAGTTTGACATCTGATCTTTAGACCTGAAGGCTTTAGAGAGGTAAATAACAGATCTGTGGCGTTCTGACGGTCTTTAATAAGGATTAACCTCGAAGGCAAAAACACATACTGTGTGAAGAATCTGTGTTTAGTGAAACGCTTCTGTTTTTAGCTTCTCTTCTTACGTGAAGCACAATATTGCTCATTAGGACTGGGTGATATATTGAATATTTAGGATATATTTAGTATTATTATTATTATTTTCTAATATATACCAATTTAACCAACATCATAGTGATGTTAATGCTCTTTTTTCTTCTGTAAAGACTACAGCAATGGCTGTGACACGATGTGTCAAAACCTGTAAGTCTTAATATTAATTATGATATACATTTTGTTTTTTAGCATTGCTACTAATATATTTTGATTGCAATGGCAATTTGGTTTAAATGATGGTTCATTTGATTGAAGATCAAAACATTGGGCTGTAATTTTTAACCATATCACTCATTATAAAGTTGCTTTCCCAATCAGGAAAACGTGTTTACTGGCATTCCCTGTGTGTGTGCTTCATCCCGGGGATCGTGCTTTGATCGGGTGTTCCAACAGGACACAAATGGTTCTTTGTCAACAAGAAGAGAGGCCCCTCTGAGTCTTATCTGAGAGCCGAGAGAATCATGTTAGAGAAGCAAACAACCTCACACAAACCCACCCAGAGACCCTCAGGGCACGGCGGAGGCCATCCGTATTCCTATAATACATGTCAAAACATTGAGCAACCGCGGCCTCGGATAGCCTTCGCCTTTACAAACCACTAGAGTCAGTAAATGAAGCGTATATACACGCATATATGTAGTATACTAGAATGCCATGATGTACATTTACAAATACTGTATACTTGAAAGTTTAAATAATTTATCATGATATAACACATGAAATTTATTACAGTGTACATACAATATATCTACGATAATTAGATTTTCCCACACTATACACTGTAAAAATGATTTTTCGAAGATTATTGGAGCACGTTTGACAAGAAAATACTATTTTTTTATACTATTTTAAATACTATTTATCTCTATATTTTTTATGCTTCAAAATTGCACGTTTAATTCAATTTGTTACCTTCATTTTTTATAATTATTTGTGAAATGTACTAATAATTTCTCAGTGAAAATTGTTTCAAAATAAATTCTACACCAATTTTTTTCAGTGTAGTGTTGATTGAATGTCATGAAAAAAAATGCTCCAATACAAAAACATAAATTAATTTTCTTTATTATATATATATATATATGTGTGTGTGTGTGTGTTGAAGTGTGTTATGGACATGTTCTTGTCTGATTTTGTGAGATTCACCCTTAAATAATTTGATTATCTTTTAAAGTCTTTTAATTTTAATAGTTCATTCAACTAATTTAATTATTCATTTCTGAATTCAGTTAATTTCTTATAACAGAATTGATCATTTTAACCTGTTTGTGAAACATAAATTGGACACCAGTGTTATTTTAGTATCTTTGAGATACCTTTTATTAATAATATTATTATTTGTATTTTTGGTTTTATATTAACTTCAGTTAAAGTTTTAGCCATTTTGTTGTGTGTGTTTGTCATTTTTATTAGTCTTTGTCTGGTTTTTATTCATTTTTTTCTTTTGTTTTAGTTATTTCCGTACATCAAGTTAAACTAAATGAAAGTGAGAAATGTTAGTTCTATAACAACCCTTTTGGACACACATATCAGTTATTTTGTTGAAAAATTGATTTTGGTTACTGGTGTGTAGCAATTACTGATCCGTCCTGCAGGACATGAATCGAAACAGTTTGAGCCTCTGTTAGCAGATAAAGTCATGAGAACATATTTTCAGCACCAGAACAACTAGTTCAAAAAGCCTCTCAGATCATCTGACTTCTTAGCAGAAGCAACTCTCTGTTCTTCTGTACAGACTCGAAGGGTTAAATCATATACATTAACCAGCTCATGTTTGTGCGCATGTAAAGAACACACAGTTCCATAGATTATCATGTCATGCGCTTCATGCAACCGTTTAACCTTTACCAAGAGGTCAAGCTGTGTTTGAAGATGCTTCCTTGTGCTGATGGGGCACATTTTTCCAAATATTACCTTGACCCGGGACATGGGACCTGTTTTCTCTCTGGGTCAAAGCGGGTCATAAACTAAACTAAGCATATTTGCTGTTGGTTCACATTGCAGGAACATGGGTTAAACCTACAGATGGGTTAAATTGATCCATTTCTGTCCTTATTTGTGTATATGTGCGTGTGTGTGTGTTTGCATATTTTCTGAATTGGTCCGTATCGGTAGATAATATCAGCCTTAATATTGTTCTATGCCATGTTTCAGAAGTATTGTAATTTTAATATTTCAATGTTTGTGAAACGCTTTTTCTTCGTTTTACAGAAAGACTGTATGACAGCATAAGTGAACTTAAAGGTATTTTTTTTCCTTTGGCCGTTAAAGAATAACTAAATGGAGTTCTCCATATGTTCATGACCTCAGTCACGTATGTCGACATGATTCCTGTCCTTATTTGTCCTCGTCCTTCTAGGAGGAGAAGTTAACAACACTCAAACATTCAAGTGATAATGCAAACCTAACCTTAACCCCAGTGAAGAGGGCCGGTCAGGGTTTGTTCCCTCTCTTTGCGCAGGCATTCTGGGTGAACGACCCTGCATTATTGACTACAGTACAAAAGGTACAGTTATTTATAATATGATGTTAAAGATTTATGACATAGCAATATATGTATCAGTTACTACTAAACATTATGTTTTCCATACATTATATTTGTAGTTCAACAAAAACTAGATTTACAATACCAGTCAAAAGTTTGCAATAATTAAAAAAAAAATTTAATGTTTTTGAAAAAGAAAATTCTTCTGCTCTCCAAGGCTGCATTTATTTGATCAAAAATACAGTAAAAATTGTGAAATATTATTCCAATGTAAATCAGCTGTTTTCTATGTGAATATATAGTAAAGTGTAATTTATTCCTGTGATTTTCAGCATCATTACTCCAGTCTTCAGTGTCACATGATCCTTCAGAAATCATTCTAATATGATGATTTGCTGCTCAAGAAACATTTATGATTATTATCAGTGTTGAAAATATAAAGGAACATAAGCGCCGAACAATAAGTAGAAACTTTTCCATTGATCCAGTGGGAAACCCGTTCTCTCCTGCCCTGATATTTATAATCCCAGCTTTGCATATGTAGGGCACTGCGAATAACAGCCTGAAAACTAACAGAGCACAAGTTTAAAATGACTTTGATTTCACTCGTGATGCTGAAGGGATAAACGCAGGTTGTTAAAACAGAGATGACAGGAGCGGTCGGGGAGATTTGATGGAAATTGTGCTGCTAATGAGAATCAGGAATGATTTCGGATGGAGGAAGATGGAGAATGCAAAATGAAAATCACACATAAAGTTCATATGAGAAGCTTGCACCTAGCATCCGTATAGTAATGCACTACAACCATAGCAGATAATAAATATTTATAAATATTTTGAATTAGGTTTTGTTTTTATACAATTTTGTTTTAAATTTTTTTATATTACTTTTTAGGTTTAATTTATTTTATTAAGTTTAGTTTGGTTCAGATATAGTTTTTATTTATTTGCAGTTATTTGCAATTTTAGTGCTTAAATATTTTATTAGTTGCTAAAGCAACATTTCTAAAATTAGTTTTTTATTACTATTTTTATTTCCGTTTTAGTTTGTTACATTTTTTTTTTTTTCACTTAGTAATTTTAGTGCATAAACAAAACTTATTTCAAATTTTCACTATTTCATTAATTTTTATATTTTATTTTTATTTCAGCTTTATTTTGATTAACAAAAGATGTTTTTAATATTTTAATAGTTTTAGTTAGAAATAACCTTGCCACTCGCATATCATTTAGTGCTGTCAAATCGATTAATCGCTTCTAACAAAAAAAGTTGGTGCTGATCCAAAGAGAGCCGCTGTCATGAATAGATATGAAACAGATTCACAAAGTCTTTTCAACCACACAGTATCATTATTTCTGTCTTACAATCATTCAGATGATCACAGAAGTACTGAGATAAAAGTTTATAGTTCAGATATAAACACTGATGTCTACAGTAGAGATCAAAATAGAGTAAATCACCTTCTGAAAGTAACTTGACACTTCAAATAAAGATTGTATCAATTACATTTTTATGACAAGTCACTTAAAAATGTGTCATTGAATCATTCACTCAAGAGATTCATTTAAAAATGCTGATTCATCCAGTAATAAAACAAGTGAAGTCTTTATGAGTGAGTCATTGAATCATTCATTCAAAAGATTTGTTCAAAATGCTGATTCATCCAGTAATGAAACAAGTGAAGTCTTTATGAGTGAGTCATTGAATCATTCACTCAAGAGATTCGTTCAAAATGCTGATTCATCCAGTAATGAAACAAGTGAAGTCTTTATGAGTGAGTCATTGAATCATTCACTCAAGAGATTCGTTCAAAATGCTGATTCATCCAGCAACAAAACAAGTGCAGTCTTTATGAGTGAGTCATTGAATCATTCATTCAAAAGATTTGTTCAAAAACACAAATTCATCCAGTAATGAAACAAGTGAAGTCTTTATGAGTGAGTCATTGAATCATTCATTCAAGAGATTCGTTCAAAAACACTGATTAATCCAGTAATGAAACAAGTGCAGTCTTTATGAGTGAGTCATTGAATCATTCACTCAAACAGTTTTTTTAATAATTAATTCTAATTAAACATTTTAAATAGACTATAGCAATTAACATTTTGTCAGAACCTCTTGTAAATTTCACGTTTAGTTGTTCAGAATCGTGCAGCTCTACTATATATATGACACAAGTCTGTTATGTACGATGATTTTCATGTAAAGCAGTTTTTTCATGCTATAAAAATAGAGCACTTCTAATATGTCAGCAAATGTTAAAGCACTTGTTAAGTGATGGTCATATTCCCTAAATTCTAAACTTCTAAGCTTTAAAGACACTAAACTATGTACACAATTTTTTTGGCCTAATAAATTAGATTTATATAACCCTTTTGCTGCGTGTTACATAAACAGGTACTATATACACACAATATACATAGACTTAAAATGTAAAAACTTAAATATCCTGGAAACAGCAGCCAATCAGTTGTTTTAATTGTCACATTTGAATTCAGCACATTTTATCTCTGAAGCATAAGATCAGTGTAATCTGTCTAAATGTGTTTTCACATAATCCTAATAGGTGCCACACATTCTGATGTTTTTGCAGGTTTGAAAATGCTTGAAAATGTATAATCTGAGAAAAGCGATCGTAAGACAACCCTCGGTTGTTTCGTCACCATGGGAACGGCTAAAATGATTATCCACAAGAGCCGGTTTGGCTGTTGCTGAGCTTCAAATGCAGAATTTCAGTGAAAGCTCACTGCGGCAGCTGAATATTCTATTTTATTATAGAGATGCGAGACATCCACAAGGGATTACACAACAACGACAGGACTAGGCTACTAGTTTATATAAGAAGAAAATATCATTTATTTATTACTCTAACATTTAGTACATTAACGTGAAACAGCATTAAAGAACAAAATAACCACACACTGCATGATAAAAATGTAATAAAATCAAAAAATAAAATAAATAAAAATGCAATGAAATTAATTAAATTAAAAATACTGATAATTTTTGCCCTTTTTGGAGTTTAAGAAAGTAAATAGGATCTATTTTAATTTCATGCTGACTGATGAGGATGAGAGCGATGTTGTCGTTTTCTAATGCTTTCTTTCTCTTTTCAGCACACGTTGATTCACCTCAAATGAAGCGAGAGCCGGCGGGCGATCAGATGAAGGGAAAGTGAATATTGCGCCACATGTAGGGGAACAGCCAAAACCTGTGTGTGTGAAGAGCAAACCCACGCTTGTTCAAACATCAATATTAATGTATGGAAAGGAGAGAACATGGAAAAGGAGGCAGCTCTGGGAATACAGTCTCGGCTGCGCTTGTGCGTTTGGAAACGAACGTTTCACCCGAGCCGAAATATAGATGATATATGTTAGTCTTGTTTTCCCCGGGCGCTTGTGTGCAGGACGCATCCAGATCTGGTCTGATCCAGGTTTGTTCTCCTCAGCGTTGTCCTCAGCTGAACTCGGGCAGCCTGTCAGACGGAGGAGGGGGTTTCAGGAGGAGCAGGAAACCGCGCGGCACGGAAGGATGGAGGGAGGCACTACGCTTCACCCAGCGTGGGGTTGCTTATCTGTGGCCGACTGAGCGCCAGCGCCTCCCTGCTGAGAAACCCTGGAGACAGAGGCCTTTCTGTGTCTGAACTGATACAGAGGAAATCAATCAGGTAAACAACAGAATGTGTGTGTATAAATATTCAGTAAGGACACATTAAATTGATCAGCAAAGACATTTATAATGTTACAAATGATTCTATTTCAAATCAATGCTGTTCTTTTGAACTTTTTGATTCATCAAAGAATCCTGAAAAATAAAATGTATGACAGTTTTCAACATTGATAATAATCATAAATGTTTCTTGAGCATCAAATCATCCTATCAGAACGATTTCTGAAGGATCATGTGACACTGAAGACTGGAGTAATGATGCTGAAAATTCAGCTTTGATCACAGGAATAAATTACACTTTACTATATATTCACATAGAAAACAGCTGTTTTACATTGGAATAATATTTCACAATTTTTACTGTATTTTTGATCAAATAAATGCTGAGCAGAAGAGACTTTATTCAAAAACATTACAAAATCTGACCAACCCCAAATGAGGATTATTATCATTGAATATAATATAATAATATATATATATATATATATGTGTGTGTGAAAAACTGAAAAACTGAAAAAATAAAATAAAATCTAATACAAAATATGAACAAAAACTATATTAGTATACTAAAATAACACTGATATATGTTTAAACTTTCATTGAGACGTTTAGCAGAATGTTCACACTGTTCCGAGCTGCCTGGACGTCCGAGGAAATCAATCATACAGGTATGGAATGAAACGAGGACAGTATTGTAATTTTCCCCTTCAGTTTGCGCTGATGATTGTTACACCTCGTTTTCAGAGTAATCTGAAAATGTAATCTGTCATTTCCTCCTCTCTCCCTCCGTTTCTGTCTACAGAGAGTGTAACCTCAGACTCTATACCGATGGCCCCTCGTACCTGACGTTGAAAATATTTCCCATCTGTTTTGTGTTACTGCCCATGTCCCATAGATTCACTGGATCACATATTAAATACTAAAATACTTCTCTTGAGACTCAGATGTGACCGACAGTCGAGAGTCTCCTCCGAATTACCCTCGTCAGCAGCACTGCTAAAACAAACACAAGCACTAGTTTGTGTTCTGATGAGTTTCACCTTACTTTAACTTACAGTTCTCTGATTTTCATCTCTTAGCAAAGAATGGAATTAATTCAGCAAACAGTGGAATGCATGTGAGAATATTTCAAAATGATATAAATTAAAGCAGTGTTCAATTAGCGCTGTTTTTATTAACATGCTCAAGATTTTAAGTATCATGAGTGTGGTGTTGAACACTTCCATTCTTTTGCATTAATCTACCTTTTTTATACACTATAAAAAATCTTGGGTTATTTTTTCTACCCAAGTCTTGGGTTGAGCCTTTTGGGTTATCTTTTTTGGGTTATTTTTCCAGTGTTTGTGTTACTCAGATCCTGGGTCAGACGTAACAACCCAGCGTTTGGGTAGTTTTTGTGTTACACAGATCCTGGGTCAGACGTAACAACCCAGCGTTTGGGTAGTTTTTGTGTTACTCAGATCCTGGGTCAGACGTAACAACCCAGCGTTTGGGTAGTTTTTGTGTTACTCAGATCCTGGGTCAGACGTAACAACCCAGCGTTTGGGTAGTTTTTGTGTTACTCAGATCCTGGGTCAGACGTAACAACCCAGCGTTTGGGTAGTTTTTGTGTTACACAGATCCTGGGTCGGACGTAACAACCCGGCGTTTGGGTAGTTTTTGTGTTACACAGATCCTGGGTCGGACGTAACAACCCGGCGTTTGAGTAGTTTTTGTGTTACACAGATCCTGGGTCAGATGTAACAACCCAGCGTTTGGGTAGTTTTTGTGTTACACAGATCCTGGGTCAGACGTAACAACCCAGCGTTTGGGTAGTTTTTGTGTTACACAGATCCTGGGTCAGACGTAACAACCCAGCGTTTGGGTAGTTTTTGTGTTACACAGATCCTGGGTCAGATGTAACAACCCAGCGTTTGGGTAGTTTTTGTGTTACACAGATCCTGGGTCGGACGTAACAACCCAGCGTTTGAGTAGTTTTTGTGTTACTCAGATCCTGGGTCAGATGTAACAACCCAGCGTTTGGGTAGTTTTTGTGTTACACAGATCCTGGGTCAGACGTAACAACCCAGCGTTTGGGTAGTTTTTGTGTTACTCAGATCCTGGGTCAGACGTAACAACCCAGCGTTTGGGTAGTTTTTGTGTTACACAGATCCTGGGTCAGACGTAACAACCCAGCGTTTGGGTAGTTTTTGTGTTACTCAGATCCTGGGTCAGACGTAACAACCCAGCGTTTGGGTAGTTTTTGTGTTACTCAGATCCTGGGTCGGACGTAACAACCCGGCGTTTGGGTAGTTTTTGTGTTACCCAGATCCTGGGTCGGACGTAACAACCCGGCGTTTGGGTAGTTTTTGTGTTACCCAGATCCTGGGTCGGACGTAACAACCCGGCGTTTGAGTAGTTTTTGTGTTACCCAGATCCTGGGTCAGACGTAACAACCCAGCGTTTGGGTAGTTTTTGTGTTACACAGATCCTGGGTCGGACGTAACAACCCAGCGTTTGGGTAGTTTTTGTGTTACACAGATCCTGGGTCGGACGTAACAACCCGGCGTTTGAGTAGTTTTTGTGTTACACAGATCCTGGGTCGGACGTAACAACCCGGCGTTTGAGTAGTTTTTGTGTTACACAGATCCTGGGTCAGACGTAACAACCCAGCGTTTGGGTAGTTTTTGTGTTACCCAGATCCTGGGTCAGACGTAACAACCCAGCGTTTGGGTAGTTTTTGTGTTACACAGATCCTGGGTCAGACGTAACAACCCGGCGTTTGAGTAGTTTTTGTGTTACACAGATCCTGGGTCGGACGTAACAACCCAGCGTTTGGGTAGTTTTTGTGTTACACAGATCCTGGGTCAGACGTAACAACCCAGCGTTTGGGTCGATTTTGTGTTACACAGATCCTGGGTCAGACGTAACAACCCAGCGTTTGGGTAGTTTTTGTGTTACACAGATCCTGGGTCAGACGTAACAACCCAGCGTTTGGGTAGTTTTTGTGTTACTTATTTTATTGTATTATCTTATTTTATTTTTCAGGATTCTTTGATGAATAGAAAGTTCAAAAGAACAGCATTTATTTGAAATAGAATCTTTTGTAACATTATAAATGTCTTTACTGTAACTTTTGATCAATTTAATGCATCCTTGATGAATATAAGTATCAATTTATAAAAAAAAAAAAGTATTCAAAACAACCAGAAAAGTCTGATATTATCTACAAAATAAAGCATGTGAAGCGATTAGACCTGTATTAACTGCTGAAAATTGTATAACAATTTATATGTAAATACATGTAGATGAATGTGTAATAATTGTGCATCATGTTCTCGTCTATAGTTCACATTATTCTCCAGGCTGAATGAGTCGAGTGGTTTCAAATCACATCCTTAATAAACCCGAGCTTCGCCCAAGCAAACGTGAATGTGCTTTGTGCTGAAGGTTGTGAAGTGCAGTCAAGTTCTGCCAAGTTCAAACCTCACCACTGAATTTTAATTACACCATTCGCAGTCATTTTAATCCGCTCTTAAACAGCCTTTATTTACAGACCTATTAAAACTATTATTAGTCTTAATGTAAGACTGCAGAAGAATGCTTTTCACTGAGCAGTCACTCAAAAGCATTGCAACAGGGTATTTTTATGGATTCGAAAATGAATGCATGAGAATAACTCAGGAGTAAATTGGGCTTGTTTGTTTGCAGACCAGGTTCTTTAGATGTTTGCATAATTGCACACTGTTTTGTTACATAAGGAGGCGGGAGGCTGAAAGACACGCCGGGTTTAATTATGAGAGAAACAGAACAAAGGAAACATTGAGGTGTTATTGTTGATACTCAGAACAAGTTACTAATTCCTAGAACTTCCATTTCAAGATCCCGGGCAAAGCTACATGTACATGCATTTAATGTTTCACAGCTGTTTGTGCAGCAGATCTGACTAAAGCAAAGGTGATGCGGCACTTTTTGCATGTGGTCGTGATTGAGCACTTCTGAATGCATGAGACATTCATACCAGTGAACCAAATTGATTTCTTTGACTTTATCCTGTTTCAAGTTGTCACATTTTTTGCACATTTTACTTGTAGCAGTTTTTATCATAACTTTTCTTGCTCGAGTACATGTGCTCTGGTTGCACTTTACAATCATTTTTATTGAAATGATATAATTATGTTAGCTTGCAAAATGCTAGCAATGTGCTAAAACATGCTAATAATGTGTTAAAACATGCTAACATGGTAACAACATGCTATGTCATGTTAGCAATGTGCTAAAACATGCTAAGAAAATGCTATTTTATGCTAGCAATATGTTAAAACAGGCTAATTCATGCTACCGATTTGCTAAAACATGCTATTTCATGCTAGCAATGTTAAAACATGAAATCAAAATGCTATATCATGCTAGCAATGTGGTAAAACATGTTAGCAAATGTGCTAAAACATGTAAGCAACATGTTAAATCATGTTGCAATGTGTTCAAATATGCTAATTAATGTTAGCAATGTTAAAAAATAGCTAATTCATGTCAACAACGTGATAAAACATGCTAACAACATGCTATTTAATGCTAGCAATGTCTTAAAACTTGCTAATTTATGCTATCGACATTTTAAAACATGTTAACAATGTGTTAGAACATGGCATCAACATGCTATATCATGCTAGCAATGTGTTAATTCTTGGTAGCAATGTAGTAAAACATGTTAAAACATGTTATCAACATGCTAAATCATGTTACAATGTGTTAAAACATGCTAATTAATGTTAACAATGTTAAAAAAAAGCTAATTCATGCTATATTATATTAATTAATGGTATATCATGCTATGTTATATTAGCAACATGCTAATTTGGGTTAGCAACATACTAAAACATGCTAGCAATGTGTTCATTCATGCTATCAACATGCTAATTCAGGCTAGCAATGTACAAAATCATGCTATCAATGTGCTAATTCATGGTAGAAACATGTAAACTACTTGTTAAATCATGTTAGCAATGTGTTAATTCATGTTAGAAAAATGCTAACAATGTTATGTTATCAACATGTTCACATGTTATAGTATTGTGCTAATAAATAATAATAAACATAAACATGATAGCAACATGTTAAAACAGATGTCATTGTTCTATCTATGTATCTATCTCTGTCTATGTTTATCTATCTGTTTTTCTGATAGACCGTATTGCCTTCAAAACCTTTAAGCTTTAAAATTGCTTTAAACTTCAAACTACTTCAAACTGAAAACTTTCGAACTTCAAGCTTTTAAAACTTCTTCAAACTTTCTGGTCAGGCTTTTTAAAGCCAACATTGTCATAGTTACTATTTACACTTCTAGCTGAATGCAAACTGCTAATAAAGATAAATGTAATTAAAGAGCAAACAGCTTTGCAATGAATACAAATGCATGCAATATTTCTCAAAATGAATGTAAAATGATCTAATTGTCTTCTTTTTTTTTTCTTTGGGATTTACTGGGTGGAATTTTGAATGGTTTAGCTCTAGAGATTTAGATTTTATGCCTGTCGGTTTCCCACCCTCAATTCAACAAAAGCTACTTTCACAAGCAGCTATTGCTTTACAAGTAAGTCCAGTGGAAACATAATGCCCATTATGACACAAACACTAGTAAAGTTCACCAAAACTTTTCATGTGACAGCTTATCAAGACAGAGTCAGGTGTGTTACCTGCAGCTGTCACTAGATGGAGCCATTAACCAGCAGATGATAGATAATAAAAGTAAGTAGATGTGGATAGTGACATGAGATGGAAAGAACAGCATTTGTCTTTTCTAAATTATTAGTATGTAGTGTAGTGTGCTGTAATGTGGAGTTTGTTTATTATTTGTTTTATTTATTAGTAGGTCTGTTAGTCCTGTTGTTCATGTTTACTAGATAGAGAAACCTTTAATAACAAACAGTGATTTCTAAGCCAATATTTAATTTCTAAACTCTGCTCAGACCTTCAGACTGATCTGACTCGGGTTGCTGTATCTTTTCTAACTGATCAGACTTACAGTTGTCATAAAACAGGTGATCAAAACTATGAAAAATCCTACAGACTTTCATAGAGGGGATCAAAACTTATACATTAACTAAAGAGTATTTAGAGGGATAGTTCACCCAAAAATTAAACTTGTATGAGTTTCTTTCTTCTGCTGAACACAAACAAATATATTTTGAAGAATGTTTGTAACCAAACAGTTGATGGACCCCATTGACTTCCATGGGAAAAAAATACTATGAAAGTCAATGGGGCTCATCATCTGCTTGAATACTCATATTCTTCAAAATAGTAAATTATGACAGAATTTCCATTTTGGGGTGAACTGTCCCTTTAAGCTTCATCCACCAAGTATGTATCACTAGCAAATAGCTAGGAAATGTTAGCAACATACTAATTTATGCTAGCATTGTGTAAAAACATGTTAGCGAAATGTTAATTTATGTTTGCAATGTGTTAAAATCTGTTAGCAACATGCTCAATCATGTTAACAGTATGTTAAAAACATGTTAACATGCTCAATCATGTTAGCAATATGTTAAAAACATGTTAGCAATGTGCTAATTCATGTTAGTAACATGTTAATTTATGTTAACAATGTGTTAAAACATGCTAGCAAAATAATTTATGCTAGCAGTGTTAAAACATGTTAACAAAATGTTCATTTATGCAAGCAACATGCTAATTTATGTTAACAATGTGCTAAAACATGCTAGCAACATGCTAGTAATGTTAGCAATGTGTTAAAACACGTTAGCAAACATGCTCAATCATGTTAGCAATATGTTAAAAACATGTTAGCAGTGTGCTAATTCATGTTAGTAACATGTTAATTCATGTTAACAATGTGTTAAAACATGCTAGCAACATGCTAATTTATGCTGGCAGTGTTAAAACATGTTAACAAAATGTTCATTTATGTTAGCAGTGTGTTAAAGTATGCAAGCAACATGCTAATTCATGTTAACAAGGTGTTAAAACATGCTAACATTAATTAACATGTTAGAATGATAAATGAACATGCATAAATGAACATTTTGTTAACATGTTTTAACACTGCTAGCATAAAATAACATAAATTAGCATGTTGCTAGCATGTTTTAACACATTGTTAACATGTTAATTCATGTTAACAATGTGTTAAAAAATGATAGCAACATGCTAATTTATGTTAGCAGTGTTACAACATGTTAACAAAATGTTTAAAGTATGCAAGCAACATGCTAATTCATGTTAACAATGTGCTAAAACATGCTAGCAACATGTTAATTAATGTTAGCAATATTAAAACACATTAGCAAACATGCTCAATCATGTTAGCAATATGCTAAAAACATGTTAACATGGTAATTCATGTTAAAACATGTTAGCAGCATGTTATTTTTTTCTAGCAATGTGTTAAAAAATGCTACAAACATGTTAATTCATGTTAGCAACATTAAAAATGGTAACAACATGTTAAATCATGTCCAGAGATAACATGCTCAATCATGTTAGCAATGTGTTAAAACATGTTAACGTGCTAATTCATGCTAGCAACGTGCTAATTCATTTCGGCAATGTGCTACAACATGCTGTCTACATGTCATGGTGCGTTCAAGTCCTCCTGGGAAGTTCGTATTTACGAGGTGGGAAGTCGTGTTTACGACGGTAGGTGTGTTCAAGTCACTTTCGTCGGAGTAAGATGGTGGTGTGCCTTCTCTAAATTAATTATACAAAAAACACTTCTACTTCTAGAAAATGTAGAGCAAAGAATGTGCATTGGTTGTATGTTGCTTTTTTATGTTTTTAATTAATTTATGAAGCCATTGTAAACTTTATCGTTACATATTTTATTATTATATTATGATGCTATCGTATTTTTTGCTGGGAATTAGCTTACTTCGTTGTAAATAGAAAAGCCTGACAATGTCACTGTTAAATACCTATAAGTATTGTGGTATTTCGCCATGTTTCTCACTGACACGCCCCCAACTCGTACAGATCGGGGCTTAAAGAAAATCCCGAGTTCCCCAGTCATATTTACGACATTGTGGTGGCGTTCATGTGCGTTCAGCTTGTAAATACGATCTTTCCGACATGACTTGAACGCACCATCAAAACATGCTAGCAAAGTGCTAATTCATGCGAGCAACAAAATAAAAAATGTTAACAATGAGTTAAAACATGTTAGATGCATGCTAACACATGCTAACAACATGCTAGGAAGCTTATAACACTTTCAGACAAGGCTTTGTCAAGCCAACATAAAAGTTCGTCCCAACGAACTTTACTTTTTTACATTTAAATTATTGCATTATTTGCATGAACATCATTAGTCATTAAACTATGTGTAACCATTAAAACATTTGAAGTCATTAAAGTATGTCTGTGTATGACGTGTGATATATGTGTAATCTTGCCTTGGCCTTTATAGAATTTATTATTTCAATATTTGGATATGGCTGGTTTAGGATTATCTAAAATGAGAAACAAGCCTGAAAGCAACTTAAAAAAATATATATGTTTATTTAAATAATGTAAAATTTTATTGTATATTTCCACTGATAGTTTAATAATGGAAAAGTAGAGCATGAATATCAAATAAGAAGAACATACTCAGGTTTTGAAGCAGGTTTAGTTTCTTCTCCAGTGTGTTTGCAGGTACAAATGAATGAGTGAAACGCATCTTTAACACTCACTGACACAGGATCAGTTATTAATCCATCACTCATATAGTCCAACACAGAGATATTCATCCTCAGTCATTCATTATGAAGCAAGACACATTCAGTATCAGAGAGGAAAGTGCAGATTAAGGGCTGGTACTAAAGGTAGACATGGTGATTCTGGATGGATGTAACAATTTTGATTTTCTGTAATATTTTTAGAAAACATTCAAAACAATAGATAACAAAATGTACACACATTTTCATGACTAGTATTTAAGCTAGCAGCATTCAGTGGACATTATGCAAACTGCAAAATCAGTTTCATAATGCATCGATTTTTTTTTTCCACCACAAAAAGAAAAAAATGAGAATTTTTTTTAAATGTATAAACAGAAGTGGGCTTCGCAATTCATAGACCCGTTTCAAAGAAACAGTTGGAGGCCCCAATATGAGGGAAAAAGACAAAAACATTAATGCAACGCGACTGCAATTATCTCTGCATTATTTAACAAAGTTATCTCATATTTTACTCGAAATAGACTTACTTATAAACGCATTCTATCTCTTTAACCATAATGAAACGATACTTTTAAATATGAAACTAAACCACCAGTTGGTGGCAGCAAATCACTTAGTGAGTCATTGAATCATTCAGTCAAACGATTCCTGCAAAATGGCTGATTCATTCAGGGCAAGCAAGTGACTGACCCTGCGTTCCATTCGGAAGGGCTCATCCCTATGCCCTAATCCCTTCAAAGGGTTTACCCTGCGGAGTGAGAGCGTCGAAGGGATGAAGGGTGTAGGGGTCTGAAAAAACTCTTTTTTTGGAACGCATACGAGACAATCAAGGAGGAGTAGATTGTGCAAGCTGTGCCTTTTGTTTAACGTTAGTTTATTTATTTTTGGTTTATCGCACCATATTGTATATTGCGTCTATGTATTTGAAACATTTGAATGGACTGATAAAGGGAGCTGTAAAGTATTTTTGGTGAAGTGCAATGTCGTTTTGACCATAATAATGTACCAAATCTAACTCGTATAAATATTACAGTAGTATAGAAAAATACTATACATACATTTATAGGTTAAATCGAACTCCGAGCCTCCTGTACCCATTCTGTGACATCAAACAACTTCCCTGTGCAAAGGATCATGGGGACCCGAAGTGTCCATCAGTTGTACCCTTCAAAACCCTTAACTCCGAAGGGCCCTTTGAAGTGGCCAGTTTTGAGCACTTCGGTTTGGAACGACCCTTCAATATGGCGGCCATGATTGTTTTCACTCCGAAGTGCCTTCAGAGGGCGATATATCCCGTTTGGAACGCGCCACGAGTGAGTCGTTGAATCATTCATTAGAATGATTCATTCATAAATGAGTTGGCTCTTTTGTGGATTTGTTTGGATTTATTTTCATTGGCGAAATAGAGCAAAAACTCAATATTCTGAGTCTAAAATGTGAGTCACTTAAGTCAATGTTTATTGAACTGTTGTATAGAATAGATATCACATTTACAATTGTGCTGATATTCGGGAAATACAGTATACTCTTGCTTGTGCGTTGTTACTAGCTCCTTTATAAATATTAAAAACAAGAACTTGCACAGAGACATTTTTTTCCCCCTTATCTCGAATTTTAGGGGTGTTTTGTATTAATTTTGGTGGCCTCGGCCGCTTCTGTGTATAAAGTCAGTACATATTACAGAGTATTTTAGAGTATAAAGTTAGTACATAATAATGTATCATGCAAAATATTTAAAATATTTTTTCTTTTGATTTTGGGGTGCACAATTTACCTCAATTTCTCATTATTATTGCTTCTTGAGTTCTGTCATTTTAATTACTCTCCATTAATGGTAAAAAGTCAGTCAGTCAATAATAATATATCTTATTTTTTTCTTTTGATTTTGGGGTAAAATATGAATGTTTTTGATTGTTTGTTTGCTTGTTTTTTTTCCTCTCATTGTTCTCATAATGCTATTACATTTACTCTTATTCTAATAAAGTAAAGTCCGTACAAAATAATATACTGTGCAAAATATCACATTTAACAAAAAAACATTCTCATTTCATGCAAAATATCTTATTTAAAGTAAAAAAAAAAATCTTTTTTTTTTATTTTGGGGTAGAATGTGTCACATTCTGGACTCATCGTCTGCATTAACCAGGCATGTTAAATACACATTGTAATACAATAAGACAATAACCAGAATAGATTACATTAACGGCGTGATCAGAAGTGCTTCCTCATCATGAGAGCTGATCCAGAGGTGCTGACCTGAGCACACGAACACTGACCTCGTACACCGCAAAAACCACCATGTTAACGGGAAACGCCCGCAAGCAGTTTATTCCCAGACTTTTGAAGAAAATCCCTGGACCTTCGTTCCGCACGGTCTCGGTGAGGCAGTGAACGAGTCCTCTGTATCTCTTCTCCTCTCGCACTCCGTCCATCTGCAGACGGGCTTTGATCACATCCATGGGCGTCCCGACGGACCAGCCGGCCATTCCTGCAACTCCACCGGCCAGCAGCACCGCGGCCCACTCTGTCAACATCGACACAAGACCTGACGTTATTACACGCATAACAGAAGCAATCATTTCATAAAGTATTAGATCGCAGAAAAATGCATGTTAACTCTATAAAGCCTGCTGTATCATTAAATACATTTCTAAGGCCTCAATGATTTGTTGATAAACCTGTTGCACTCAATCTCCTCCAGTCCTTTGATAGTTTAGACTGTTTTATCCAGTAAAAGTCTTTTATTATAATTGTACAAACGTATGAAATCACTCAGCATAGCGCTGAAACCCTATTGTAATTGTTAGGATTTTCAATGATCAGCATTCTGCCCTAAAAGTGATCGGGCAGAGCAAACCACAAGTCGTAGAGAAACTTTGAGGGTAGAACCCGTCACTTAGGCTTGCCCCAATTGACCTGACGGGGGCGCTACAGCGATAAAAAGTATGAAATCACTCACAACTCAGGCTCAAGTGTCTTATATCGTCGGAATCCTTCAAGTCAAACAAAACATTGTCACCACTGAATTTTTTCGAAAAATCTTCTTTTGCGCACTAGTCTTAGGTTTTTTGCCCGATCAGAACCAAACCAGAAAAATTCTCTGGAGTCTGATTGGCAATAAATATCAAAATAAAAAGTCACAATTTTGCTTCACGCTTGCAACGGGACGCCAAAATGTTCGAAGTGTGCAGGGCCACTTTTATTAAACCGGTCATCACTCTTGAACAGAATGAGATAACTTCACCAAACTCTGTACACCTGCGTATGGGCTTAGTCTGTGGTCGTGTGAAAAAGGACACCATGACTGGCCACTTGGTGGCGCTATAAAATGAAAAAATAGCTATAGCTATGCAACAGCCGATTGACTTGAAAACTGGCATCCGGTGTCTTTGTCCAAAGTTGTCTATAAGGACATTTGTGTATCTCGAAAAACACGGCCGCTGTCAGCCAATGAATTTTCAGCACCTATCGGACAAGGTTAACGTAGGCCGATTGGAACGAAACTCGCTGGGCGTTTTTGGCTCATGCCGTTAGAGACCCTAGAAGTCAGCTACCAGGGGGCGCCATCATGTTTTTCAGGTGCGTAAATGATTGTATATAACATGATTTTTCATACTACATAATAGAACTCCACATTCTGAACAACTTTGCCTCTAGGACCACTGCTGTCAGTCGAATCGTTCATTAAATATTGAAGATTATTTGAAAAACCTACTTTCTTGAACTAGTCATAGGTTTTTCGCTCAACCTCGATAAAATCACCACAGCACAATTCTCTGGACTCTATAGGTCAATAATTATCAAAAAAGAAAAATTTAGCTTTGGCATTTGGCTATCTATAACAGGGTTAATTAGAAAATGGGTGTGGCCATGTATGCCCAAAAGCCTATCATTCATAAACAAAAACTCAGAACTTCACGACATTTGGTGCGTCGATGCGGCATATGATTCTAAACAAGCATGCAAACTTTTATGGAGATCAGACCATAGGTGGCGCTATAACAGTTAAAAAGGTTCCAAAAACACAATATTTCTATGGTAAATTACCTGAAATTGCAAAAAAAAAGGTCTGATTTAGGTGTTTGCTATATAATATGTAATATCTTACAATTGTGCTTCGAGATCTTAAAGCATTTGAACCCTGATCATTTCTGCTATATTTTCAGCTCACCTGGCTCTTTCTGCCCTGCTGGAGTTAGTTGTGAACACAGCGTGTTGTACGTCAGGAAGTAGGTGGCGAATGACGGACCGTCCCTGAAGGCCAGAGGAAGAGCTCCTCTGTAAAGTCCTAAAACTCCCTCCTCTTTAGCGATGGTCAGCAGGCAGTGGATCGGGCCGCTGTATTTGGGTTTGCCATGACTGAATCCGCTGCTCTTGCGCTCGGTCTGACACTGAAGACGAACTTTCACAATGTCGCCAGGTGACATCACAGAGATCTGAGTAAGAACACGACATGTACACTAAATGTTCCCTAATATATCCGCTGATAGACGCCTGCTTTCAAATGCTCCCGTGTGTATCTGTGTAAGCGCTTGAAGAGAGTTAAAGATGTCTATTTGCAACATGTTTTTGAAGCATTGATTATTGTAGCCAATCACAGACATATCTGTTGAGCGCGTGAACACAGTGGCCAATCAGAGAATTTGCTCAACAGCGCTCAAAATGCTAGGGGGAAATGCTGGTATCGTCACATTTTTCAAATTTCAGTACTGTTTTGAGGCAGACTATTCAAGCTTGGTTTTAAATCATCATATATATTTGCTATTTTCCCCTTCATTTTCTGATCTGACAATGGTTTTTAATGGTGTAAAGAGCAAACCTGACCTGTGCCACGCCACCCGCCATGCCTGACAGGAAAATATCTAGCTTGGAGATGGGAGCGCCGATCCCGCGGAGCTGACCGAAACACTGCAGACAGTTCCGGTAAGTGCCGAACACCACAGAGGATGTCATGGATATAGTGGTGACAGGCAAAGCCATTCCCTTAAAGAAGCCATGAACCTGGAGAGATGAGAAATCAGTTATTATTAGCACTTGCAAATTGTAATAATAAGCAAGCAATTCATTTTAAGTGAGCAATACAGTAATTTTTAAACAATAGTTGAGTTAAATAAAACTACCCAGCAGGTTGGGCAAACATTTAACCCAACCACTGGGTTAAAACAACCCAATCGCCGTTTGTCCATTTTCAACCCAGCATTTTTTAGAGTGTAAAATAACTGCTTCAAAGGAATGATGTCATGGCCGGAGCACAAATGCTATAGGATGAGTTACGGTGTTTGAGAAGGTGCATGAAGCACTGAGCAATGTAAATTTCTCACCCCTTCTTTTTTGACGGTCGTTACGACGCACTGCCAGATTCCAGTGAACTGTTTCTGAGTTTGGATTCTGACCTGTGCAGGTGTGGAATGAACATACTCAAGGTCTGAAGGACATGCTATTACAGCAATAAGTATGCAAATCATAATTATTTATGTCTGAAGTTAAGAGCCAAACATTAAGTGTTCAATAATACAAGTAAAATAAGTTTACTTTCACAGTATCCAGTGGATAACCGACCGCCACTCCACATGCTCCTGTAAAACAACAGTGAATCAAACTGGATTGTTCAGTCTCCAGACATACCAATATCAATCGTTTGTATAAGTTTCCAATAATTGATGCAAAACAAGTTCTAAATAATACGTTTGGGAGGAGCTGCTGAAAAGAACCATCGTTAACCAAAGTTTCCCAGCCCTGTTCCTGGAAGCACATCAACATGTTCAAACTACTCATAACCAAACACACCTGATTCAACTCATCAGATCATTACTAGAGGTAGAAGACTTCAGATAGATGGGTTAGATAAGGAAGTCCATGGGTTCTTGACTCAATTTTAACCCCTTAACTGTCATTTCTGAGCATAGATGTGAAGACGCACTATCCAAACATTCATGAATGCCTTGGAATACTTAAAGTTGGTCTCGTTTTAAAGCACTTCAAAACATTAAAGTGTAAAAAAGGTTAAATTTACTGTTATACAAATCATACACTTTACAAAATAATTTTACTCTAAAAATGCTATAAAATAAAAGCCATATGTCTATCCAAATTTGAAGTTGATATCACAAAAATTGAAGTTCCTGTGAGATTTTGTTTAAGCGCAGTACCACAAATAGCCACTGGGTGATGCGTTTGACGTGTTCTCCTAACTTAATACAATTTTTTGTCACAATATCACTTCTATCACAAAACAGCCACCAAATAGTCTCAACGATATGTTCAAGATTAGGGAAAAAGTTGATTATAAAATAGTGTAGTAAATTTCGTAATGTAAAACGTGACACCGCCCACTAGGGGGAGGAGCCTGCTAAAAGGAATTTAAGTACCTTTTCCATGGTAAAGCAGTGCGATTTCACCGACAGTTAAGAACCCTTTATGCCAAAAAAGTTCCATATAAGGAGAAATGTCTTAAATGATTGCGTGATACTTACATGTTTAACGGGTTATTTCAATTTTTTCTAGCGATGAAGCTGTTTAATTCATACAATTTAATTACAATTTAAAAAAATTAATTCAAACAAAATTAATAAATTGGAATTAAATCCATAAATTGATCCCATGATGGAACCCCTAAAAGGTTCTAAAAGCGTCTGACGGACATCTAATTTGTGTTAAACATTAACATTTGTGTCTTAACCCAGTTTTAGAGGTTTTTGTCTCAAAGAAAGAAACCAAAATTGGAAAATATTTGGCAGTTTTTACACATGCGTGTAGTGATGGTGTAATAATAATTTCCCAGGTATTAAAGCCAAGCGAGTAGTCAAACTACTGAGCTGAGAATAGATTCACTAGTTTTAACTCATTCATTGCTGTATGCGTTATATTGCATCCAGGAAATGGTTAAATCGAAGCACTTTAAGTGTACAGAAACTCTCCACCTCTGTACATCCATTTCCAATGGTGCATTTTCAGTAAAACAATGCATATTTTTTAGGCAGCGGCTATTTACACTAAGTGAAAATAGCAGCATATTCTTAGCAATATGCTATTTACACTAAATGAAAATAGCAATAGATTCTATTTACACCATGTAAAAGTATCAGTTCTTTGCAATAAGAGTAAATAGTAATTAGATGCTATCTATACTTCATATTGGCAGATACTATTTGCACCTCAGTATTTTTGTACACTCATTCGCAGGTTATTTCCACTTTTAGAACATTATTTTCATTTTTATTGAAAATAAATGCGAGGTCGGCAAAAGGCGGATTCGAACCCGGGTCGCGATCGCGTTAACAGCCAGGTCTGCGAGCCTTACTCAATGTAGGCTTGTGTGCACCAACTTGCTTTTATGCTAAACAAATAAATAAACACTAAGTTGATTGTATGCAATATAGCCTACATTATCTCTATAGTCTCAAAAACAAACACCTAAAGCAGTTTAACATATATTCTCTCAAATCAGCAATTCTAATACTTATCTATCATGTAATTCAACCAGATTAGCTGACAAACAGACTTTAAATAAACTATAGCCTACCTCCAACTGATCCTGCAAGGAAGTCGGCGAAATGCATCGTCGCAACTGCTTTGACCTGCCTATGACATTATTATTGCTTCTGATAAATAATTGTATAATGCAACACTGACATAATCCCGTAAAGGTCGTGTGTGTTTTTGATCTGCGCAGACTAGTCCTTTTGTAACAGTCCCTCATTCTCACGTGGTTCCTCTGACAGATGCAGCTTCATTAAAAGCGATAATAAACAACGTGTTTTTATTGAAACGGTGCATGCATATTATACGCGATGTTCTTCAATTTTATTTGACTTTATAACTCGTTATTTTGTCATTTATATTCTGCGAGCTCATTTTCATAGCAGATGTTGTTTTGTTGCGCATTTTATGAATAAACCTTTATTTAATTAATTCGAATTAATTACAGACCGATACATTTAATCGCACACGCATTGCACCATTCGCTCTTGAACCATAGACAGCATAAACACATGCTGATGCAACGCGGAAGAGAAGTTACGAGTCCAATGAATCATTTTGACCTGATTCCTTTCGAAAGATTCTATTGAATCGAATCGCAAAGCGTTCGCAAATCACCGACCGAAGTGCGCCAGCTAATAAACTAACTATGATCTAGAAAATATAACGGCAACAGCAGTATTGTGTCAAATATTTATTTATCTAAAAAAAAGTTATTTATTTAGTAAAATTCTAAATGAATCGTTCGAGCAATTCAATGAAATGAACTCTCCGAACGAACCGACTCCCAAACGCTAGCGTTACTACGGCGAAGGCATGTCATGAATATTAATTAGATTGACTTCACATGGCGAAGGATTGTCTATTGAATATTAAAAAGCTATCGATGACGTTCTCGGCAACCATCCAATAGGAAGAATCGGCTCGTGAATATTAACAACGCCTTCGCCCTAGTAAAATCCACAAACCCGGAAAAGCGAAGAGAGAAACAGGAATCCCTTTTAAATCCGCGGGTCGCGATTGGCGCGCGCTCACACACCTCCTCGCCGACACCCGTCCATCCATCAGAACCCTGTACACAAATAGACAGTGATCCCAGCAGGTGGTAGTCAAGCTAGTAGGTGAAATTTTCCACTACGACCTGATCAGTGACTTACAGTTGGCGCAGAGCTCGTCCCGACAGCCGAGTTTCTGCTACGCTTCTGCTGCAAACTTACGCGCATCTGATCGCAGGACAGGCCTGAGCAACGAACCAGCTCTGTCTGCTCGACCGAACCCGAGTTACCGCTTCAAAACAGGCTTGAGCTCATCTAAAGGGAAGGTTTCTGTTGAAGCAGTGATGGACTTCCTTGCTGGCTGTTTAGGAGGTAAGTTACATTACTACTAGTACAGTACAGTACAGTAAATTCTTGTCATATCTGCTAGGTGAATCAGTAGATTAAGACTCGGTTAAGCTTGTTAACCCACGTCCTGTCTGCTTCGGGGTTTGTGGCAAAAAGATGAATCAAATTAAATACTCAGATCCGGTCATTCATATAGTTTAAGTGCAGTAAGTAATCATGCATGTGTATAAAGTCTATTTATTGAACTTACTAATGTCAGATAATGTAATTTACACGGTTCACACATGCTGAATTATTTGTAGTGGAGGAGGAAGCCACGCCACGCAGGACACGTGATGGAGTTGAGTTTTTGTTTATTGAATTTCTGAAATGTATTTGATGAAGAGCTGATTTAAGTGGAGGTTAGATATTCTGTCATTTGTATCTATCCGGGTATTACTGTTATATATTTATATATCTCTATCTATCTATCTATATATATATATATATATATATATATATAATATGCACACATTTCATTCATTAATTCAGTTTATTCACTACAGTTTAAAAAAATGGTAATAAAATATTACAAGATCTCAGAGTTAAACTGTGTCAGATTAATTATGTCAGATAACACTTCAGCAAAACATGGTCAGGTCAAAGTGTCTGAATAATTTTTGGTCCCAAATTGTGGTCAATTTTACTGGTAGTCCACTGTATGAAGAAGTTTTGGGTATAATATGTCACAGTTTACTTTGCTATTCTCACTTACAGAAATGAACTATAGTGTCCTGCACACACTAGTAAAAATATATACAAAAAATGTCTGAATCATTTTTGGTTTGACTGTATATATATAGTTGATGTCACATGATGGAATTCTGCTCAGCTGCCTTTGAAAGAATAGAATGTTACATTGTGACTGATTTACTGTTACTGATTGATTGTGATGTTCTAAATTTGGTTACAATGTCATCGTTCTTCTGTGAGGTGGTCAGTTTTGCAGATTCTAAAGGCTGTTTACATTTTTGATTGATTAAAAGCTTTTATAAGATGTGTAATGTAATGCATACATTTACTGATACTGTTTGGTCTTTTAATATTTATTGAACATTCATTATCAATTCTACTGTAATGTAAATGCGTAGGCGTTTAACTGGAAAAGCCTTTGCTCAACCGCAAATCTAAATATTGGGTCAGGTGGTGGTTTGGGCTTTCAGTGTAGTTAAAAACACAGATTGTCTGAATATGACGTGTGGAGAATGGTCAGAGTGAGGGCTTGTGATTGACTTTAAATGAATATGTAACCTACAAGCCTCCTTGAAGTCATTCTATTCTCTTGTGCGAATAACAGACGTGCTTGAACTGCTGTGAAATGTGTTTCCCGGAAGAGCCCAGAATAACCCCCTCCCAACTGCCTGTCCATGTCCCGTAAAAAGCACAGGCGTCCACACACCCCTGCGCGAGCCAATCCCAGCGGCGGGACGGGGGCTGCGTCTTCCTACCAGCTTGTGTTTCATTTTACAGACGCCAAGACAAAGTGCTTCATAAATGTTGAAACACACAGGTGCTGTTATAGTGGATGAGCCACACTGTTTATGTTTTCCTATGTTTAAAAATTAATGATTAGACTGTGGCTTATCATTTTTTTTTTTTCAATTTGCATATTACGGAGCCCCTAAAGGGACGTGGTGATGGAACAAAAATTATGTTAATGCTTTCGAGTTCTTTGCGAGTGAACACAAAGTTTCTGTTTCTCCGAAGAACGCACACTTTTGCGAGAGAACACAAAAGCAATATTTTTTTTTTTCTCCCATCCCATATTTTTTCCACCACCATGTCCCTTTAGGGGCTCCGTAGGATATAGCTAAATAGTATATTAATATTTTACAACCTTTTGATATCATTTGGTTTATTTTATTTATTACGGGTTAGGATTAGGTTCGGTGTAAATTTTTTTTAAAATCAGTAAATAAAAAAAATAATTTATATATATATATATATATATTTAATGCTATATTTAATCTTTTTTTATGTGCACCAATATAACAATATATAATACTAAACAGCTATTTTCCTGCAATAAATATTCCACGTGGAGACTATATATATATATATATGGTAAATTATTTTATAATTTTATATATATGGTAAATTATTTTATTTATATATATGTATATATATATATATATATATATATATATATATATATATATATATATATATAAAAATGTAGTGCTATATTTAATCTTTTTTTATGTGCATAAATATAATACTATAATAATAATATAATACTAAACAGCTATTTTCCTGCAATAAATATTCCACGTGGAGATATATATATGGTAAATTATTTTATTTATATATATATGTGTGTGTATATATATATATATATATATATATATATACACATTTAATGCTATATTTAATCTTTTTTATGTGCATAAATATAATACTATAATAATAATATAACACTAAACAGCTATTTCCCTGCAATTTTTGAAATATATTTTTAACATATGAAGATTTTTATGTAATGACGCAAATTGATTTCTGAATTGATTCGGTCAAATGGATCGTTTGAAATGATTCGTGAAGCTGAATCACATTTCCATTTATGTTATATTTTTATAGCAGCAGCAAATATAAATCGGCCAGCCATGCTCTTTGCATATATTTCTTGTTTTTACGTAACATCACCGTCATCATACAGCAACCCTGTCGACTGGAGTCTGTATCAGAGGTCGTGTGTGATTGGTCAGGACGGGCCGACGCCTTTGGTCTGGACCGTGCACATGTGCGTCTGCTGAACCGTGTTCGGCCATGTGGATTTGTCATTGGTCTTCTTGGCAGGTTCAGTACGTAACCACTGATATCTGATACCTTGTGAAATACTGAGATCGCCTGAGCAACAGGAACCTCATGTGAGATCTCCAGTCCAACATGGGCATCTTTTAATGCTCACCAAGAACAGTGTTGATGAATCCAACCAGACGGAAATAAAACACAGAAGATCGTAGAACTGACTCTGTTGTCCATGTATAGCTGTGCTTATGACAGTTTGACACAAAATTATAAATGTGGAAATGTGTATTATATTGTTTGACAATAATATACAGTGTATTACTCAATATTCATTAAGACAATTTGCATTTTTTTTGTTTTTTTTCTTAAATGTTCTAAATCATCTTTTTTTGTTTGTTTTTGTTTTTTGTTTTTGTGGTGTAGGTGCTGCTGGGGTGCTTGTCGGACATCCTTTCGACACAGTTAAGGTGAGTCATCTTTAACCCATCCTGGTTAACTGTGACCGCTTTCTCAAGCAGATCTGTCACCCGAGGCTGCTGTTGATTTCTCTGGAAATTCACCGAGCAAACAGTTATCATTGCTATTTTAGGCTGATGTTTAACGAAGGGAGCTTGTTTTGACACTTCACTCTGATCCTATCTGTTTCATGCTGAACCTTGTGACTTAAAAATGACTTCTGTTACTAAATAAATCATTTTGTGAAAGCACATCATACCAGTTGTGTGTTCATAGTTAATACTAGTGCTACTAACTAAAAATAGTGACGCCACCATATATATATATATATAATGTCACTGTATAGCACAGGCCACACAATTGTAGCACAAGTATAAAATGTCCATAGTTCATCACTTAAACAGGCATGTGACTGCCAAAGGGCATTAACGTTCCATTCAGGGCACACAAAATACAAACCTTAACAAGAAATGTTTTCACACAAACATTTTTTATTGCAGAAACAAAACACCTCTTGCTTAAGATAAAGTAATTTTTTTATATATACAGCCCAATAATATCACTAATAACAATCCAAACAACATCCATCCGTTTTGGTTGAGCTCTTGAAAATACTGCTTCATTTTCCTATAAATCATTAGAAATGTCTAAAATTTTATTATAAAGGATTATATTATTATGAAAAAACCTGTGACTGTAATTTCTTAATTTTTGTCAGTAAATCTTATGCATCCACTGGAAGAGGAAAAAAAAACTCCTTTCTGTACACTGGAGAAAAGCTTAAGGATTCGCATATGTTTACTTCAAATTTTTCCTATTTTTATCCTATTGTTGTGAGCATTAGTGCGCACACACATGTAATGTAACTCATACTCGTAGCCAGAGGGCGCCCTTGCGCAGAAAGTCCACAAGTGAGACTCATAGAAGTCATAAAACTTACGACATTCCAGGAAATCATTTATATGGACAAAGACGTCCAGAGATCGCTGTAGCAGAATAAAACGTTTTAACTGATGAAACATGAAGACTATAAACATACGATTGCAACAATATATGGTTTATCTGTGTTTTTATAGACATTTCTGGGTATTTTCATAAGAATAAAGTATATTTATAATGCAATATAGCCTTTATCACTGTATAGAATGATATAAAATGATATAATTTCTGCCTCATTCTATATGAAGCCACGTCAGATCACAAAAGGAAGTTATTTCAAACACTCGACTGACATTATGAAGTACACAGAGTACATGTGTGTAAAATAAAAATGTATCTAATTTGAAGTGAATCCATACGTTTTTCTCCTGTGTAAGTTAAGAAATTACAGTCACAGTTTATTATTCATAATAATATAATCTTTATAGGAAAATGAAGCAGTATTTTCAAGAGCTCAACCAAAACAGATGGATGTTTGGATTGTGATTAGTGATATTATTGGGCTGTATACATATATATATATATATATATATATAAAACTTTGTGACTTAATGTTCAGCAAGAGGTGTTTTGTTTCTGCAATAAAAAATATTTGTGTGAAAACATTTCTTGTTAAGGTTTATATTTTGTGTGCCCTGAATGGAAGTTTGTCAGTCGTGGCCTGTGCTACAAAACATTCAAACTTTCACCAGTGCTATTATATATATATATATATATAATGTAAATGTGTCAGAATACACAGTGCATCTGAGTTTGTTGTGCATGGGGCAGAGTAATGATGCTGAAAATTCAGCTTTGATCACAGGAATAAATTCTATTTTATAATATATTCACACAGAAAACAGCTATATTACATTGCAATAATATTTTACAATTTTTACTGTATTTTTGAAAATAGTAATGTTTCCAAACTTTTGACCAGTACTAAAAATTTTGCTACTTGAAATAAAATGTGTACTGAAATAAAATATCCCAAAACTTAAACTTATTTTATTTCAGCAAGATTTCTTGTTTTAATTTAGTTGAACTTGATATACTGAAATAACTAAAACTAAACTGAAATAAAAAATGTGTATATATAAAAAATAAAAATGCCAAAAATATACAACAAAATTACTAAAACTTTAACTAAAATTAAAATGTAATAGTTAATGTTACATGTTAAAATGTAGTTTTCTTATTTATTTGTGAATTGATCGGTTGCTTGACATTCATTGAGATCCCCATTATTTTTTATGCCAGATGAGTTATTTTTTTGATTATACATATATATAATTATTAATACTGCTGTTAGATACCTGAAAAAAGTAAAACTCTTTGCTTCATTTGTATGTTTGTTCTAATTGTTTATTTTTTATTATTTGTTTTGTTGCTCTTTATTTTATTACTGTCTGTCTTGAATATTTAGGCCCTGCTTGGCAAGATGATTATACTGGTTTTTTTTTTTTAATAGGCCATAAAGTAAATTTTTTTACATTTTTATATTCGTTTTTATCCTTACAGTAAGTCTGTTGTTGGATTTCTTCTTGCAATGTTTTAAAACTACAGTACAACATTTCCTACAACCAGTTTCCAACAGCTAGACAACACTAGCGCTTCATCTGTTGTCACAGTTAAAGAAACAGTCGAGTAAGAGCTGTTGGGTTTGTAGTAATGGACTGTGTCTTCTGTAGGTTCGACTTCAGGTCCAGAGTGTGGATAAACCCCTTTACCGAGGAACTTATCACTGTTTTCAATCCATCATACGTCAAGAGTCAGTGAGTGGAAACTTCAGTGTTTTTATATTCCTCTCTTTAGATGCTGATTAATGACACTGTTATCTTCCTACAGCTACAGTTTGAATCTGTCTCATATTTAATGAAGTTTGCATCATTAATCCTGTTATTTTCCTCTTTAATACTGTGAAGCTTTTGTAGAAAAGCGCTATAGAAATAAAGCTGATTTGACTTACAAATACAGTACACTCATGTAAAACTAATAAATATTATACAGCAAATCTCAACAACCTGATTTTTTTTTTTTTTTTTATTAGTTTGTTTTTTCGCAGAATGTAACTATATTATTGCCCAGCTCTTTACATAAAGTTGGATATATAAGTATGTAGTTAGAAGCCCTAATCTGTTGTCCTCTAATCTACTAATGTGACCATAAGGCATAATGATATTAAGATAATAAACACATTTATATCATAATTTTCTGTAAAGCTTTTTTAAAACAGTGTTTTATGAAAAAGGGAAAAAGCTTGTTTCCGCCACGGAATAAAACCGTTTAAAAGATAATTGTGTTTGTATCATGCAATTTCTATATACAATATAGAAATGAATATTTTTATTCAACAAACATGCATAAATTAATCGAATATGACAGTAAAATGTATGATGGTTTCACACAAAAATATGACTGTTTTCAACATTGATAATAATCATAAATGTTTCTTGATCATCAAATCATCATATTAGAATGATTTCTGAAGGATCATGTGACACTGAAGACTGCAGTAATGATGCTGAAAATTCAGCTTTGATCACAGAAATAAATTATATTTTACTATATATTCACATAGAAAACAGCTGATTTACATTGTAAAAATATTTCATAATTTGTACTGTATTTTTGATCAAATAATGAACTACTTTTGAACAGTACTCTGTGTATATATAATTTAAATATATTATTATATTATTTAGTTACATTTTTAATGAATTATTCATTATATTTGAGTGAGATAAGGAGCTCCATTTTACTAACCTTTTTTTTGCCTGTTCACACTGACACCAAAAACCAAATCTGTGTCACATACGTGAGAAAATCTTCAGATCTAGGCCACATTCAGCACATCCTTTGACATACAAGTAAAGTCAGCTTTATTTCTACAGCGCTTTATAAAATACAGATCGTTTCAAAGCAGCTTCACAGTCATAAACAGAATCAATTATGTAAAATTCACGAGACAAATTAAAATTCTGCTGTAAAGCAGCTCTAGAAAGATAATAGTTTCATTATTCAGCTCAGTGAATGAGTTTAATAACTGTGTAAAGTTTGATTCAGCTATAAACCGCTCTATGATAATACAATAGTGTCGTTATTCAGCTGGACTCAATGTTGATTCAGTTCAGTTCAATGTCAATGTTGCAAAGCTTATGCACCACCTTTTCTGCAGATGTTTGGCCTTTATAAAGGCATTGGTTCCCCCATGATGGGCCTGACGTTCATCAACGCCATCGTCTTCGGCGTTCAGGGCAACACCATGCGCATGCTGGGCGAAGATACGCCCCTGAACCAGTTCCTGGCCGGAGCGGCGGCCGGCGCCATCCAGTGTGTGATCTGCTGCCCGATGGAGCTGGCCAAGACCCGCATGCAGATGCAGGGAACAGGCGAGAAGAAGTCGTCCTCTCGGAAGGTCTACAAAAACTCGCTGGACTGCCTGGCGCGCATCTACCAGCGCGAGGGTGTGCGCGGCGTCAACCGAGGCATGGTCACGACTCTGATCCGAGAGACGCCGGGCTTCGGCGTTTACTTCCTCGCGTACGACCTCCTGACGCGCTCGCTGGGTTGCGAGCCGGAGGACCCGTACATGATTCCCAAGCTGCTGTTCGCCGGCGGCATGTCGGGAATCGCGTCCTGGCTTTCGACGTACCCCGTGGACGTGATAAAGTCTCGGCTGCAGGCCGACGGAGTGGGCGGGAAGTACCAGTACAGCAGCATCATGGACTGCACCAGGAAGAGCATCCAGCGTGAAGGCTGGCGAGTTTTCACGCGCGGACTTACTTCCACTCTCCTCCGGGCTTTTCCGGTCAACGCCGCCACGTTCGCTACGGTCACCCTCTTCCTTTTGTACGTACGCTCGGACGAAGCTCCTAAAGATTGCGAAACGGCTCCTCATCACGCGCCGTTGCAGCAACAAGCGCAACCGTCCAGCCTGTGAGTAACCTCGTCTTTGACGTAGTATAGCACTTCCCGAATTACGTTACTAATCAAACAGTTGCTGTGCAGTGAGCACATCTGGAATTGCACAACCTTTCTTTCTTTCTTTCTATCTGTACAATGACTTGATTTGTAAATATATTTTTTTATATTCAATGGTCAAGCGCGTTCCTTGTTTCTGCCTTACAAGAACAGCTGAAAGTAAGAATCCGACGTATGAAAGTAAGAATTTGCATGTTGATGTATTCAACAGCTGTTACTGTTGGCTCCCTTGGTTTTTACCTGGCAGAACTAGAAAAACTTGCTTTGAAGTTGCAAATTTTTGCTACACTGAAGAGAAACGAGTGTCTAAACAAATCCTCCCAAACCCTATTTATTACAATCATCAACTTTATTCTGGGGGGACGCCATTCTTTAAAAGCAAGGCTGTGATGTGTAGACATATAGTCTTATAGGTCATTTTGGTCCACTGAAAAGTATTTTTGTCAACTTTCATGGGTCATTCCGTGTCAACTCAACCAGAGGTCCTCGGCTCAATATTTTTTATGTAGAAAAACAAACATAAATAGCGATGAAAGCCAAAATATTAAATGTCACAGATGTGTATTTACTGAGTAATCCACTATTTTGTAGAGGAGAGTCAAAATGACCATTTTCATCTGAGATTTGGAGTCAAATTAGAGGGGTGTAAAAATGACTTTAGAAAGATGGAGCATCATTATTTTATTTTTACACAGAGATTGGTAGATCTATTAGTAAAATCTGTTGACTTTATCAATCTTTGTTTCATTATATGCCAACAGTGACAGCTCAAAAATGGCCTTTCGATCACTGAAAATGGGAAAAAAATCAACAATTTGAACATGGAGCTGCTTTGAGATCCTCATATCTTTTGGACTGAACTATATAGGGCCTTGAAAATGAAGATTTCAAAAGAAAAGTTTATTAAGAACCAGAATCTAAAAGGATATTAAGATATCTTGAACACTTTTAGAGTTAACTTGAGGCAAAGAAACACAAGAAGTGCTTTTGAGCTGTCACTGTTGGCATATAATGAAACAAAGATTGATAAAGTCAACAGATTTTACTAATAGATCTACCAATCTCTGTGTAAAAATAAAATAATGATGCTCCATCTTTATAAAGTCATTTTTACACTCCTCTAATTTGACTCCAAATCTCAGGTGAGAATTGTCATTTTGATCCTCCTCTACAAAATAGTGGATTACTCAGAAAATACACATCTGAGACATTTAATATTTTGCCTCTCATCACTATTTATGTCTGTCTTTCTTCAGGGAAAAAATTAACAAAATCAAAAATTTGAGCGGGGGAAGTTTCTGAAAATTGACACGGAATGACCCAAATGTGATTCTGGCACTAATTTAGTCTTTATTATGTTTTTACCACCTTTTACTGGAAGCTGCTGGTGAAATTGCCTGAAAGGTTGTGATATCTTGGCCTAGTGTTAAATTCATCTCATTTTGTGCAATGAATATGGTAGACACCAAATTATGTTTGCTAATCTTTCCGGAAAGTTTCTGTTTTCTACTTGAATTGTATTGGCTTGAATAATAATGATTTTTAAAGGACTCGTGTACAAAATAAGAGGATGATCCAAAGGTTTTTGTCCACAAATAAAATTCGGTCCCCTCAGTGAGTACTTTCCTCATCTCCTGCCTATAGTTTGTAATGTATGACCTACAAAATGAATGCAATATTTGCATGTTTTTCTGTAATGTATTAAATTGTTGGGATACAGGTTGTATCTGGCCCAGTGTAACTATCTATACTGCTATTAGAATGAAAAATGCCCTCATGTCTTTTGATTGACTGTAAGTTATACTGTAAGATCAATATATTTTATGTTTGTATATACCGAGGCTTGAATTTTCTCTGCATATCGAAAGATGTGTAAATAGAATTGCGTATGTTTGTGCTGACTAAAACATGCAGTTGGAAAAGAAGCGTATAGAACGGACAGAATGGGCTTTTAAAGAAATGCTGCTCTTTTTGTAACGGTTATGGATTGTATTAAATGTAAATATATAGTATTACATTAAAAAGGGAAGTTTAGACTGATGCATTGAAAACTAAATATGTGTGATTTACCTGTGAGAAATGTAAATAAATTGTATTTTATGGACTTGCAGAAGTACTGAAGTGATTTTAATTTGAATAGCTTTAGATTTTTCTTTTTCTAGTTTGTCGTTACTGCTGTTACTGCTGAAGAGATGGTCAAATGTTTGTCCTATTTTTGTATGAAATTCTGTGCTGCTCCCATTTGAAATGTGGTTGACCTGAACCAACTTTCAAACTGCTTTTGGTCAACTAAAATAAAATGTGAAAATAAATGGGTTAACTGATGTCTTGTGTCTTTTTTTGTCCTCGTATATAATTTGTTGACATATCTTGTGGTGTGATAAACAAGAATGATTCGTCGTATATGTACAATATAATTTCTCATAATAACGAGATGTATATGCTGTATATTTTCTCGTAATAACCAGATGCTAGGTCGCTAAAACAACATTTTTCTCATTAAAATTACATATTTTCTCGTAATAACGAGATGTTGTCATTAATAAGATGTTTTTTCGTAATAACGAGATGTCTTAAAAAAAATTATTTTCCTTGTAATAATGAGATGTTATTTTGATAAAACTATATATTTTGTCGTAATAATGAGATGTTATTTTGATAAATCATATTTTTCTCGTTAAAAATTGTTCTCGTTTTCTCGAGATGTCGTTAAAAAGATGTTTTTTCGTAATGAGATAGTCATTAAAACGATATATTTTCCTCGTAATAACGAGATGTCATTAAAACTTGTTTTTTCCTAATAACCAGATAATGTCTATAATATAATAACATTTAATATGATCACATATTCTTTTATATATTTTAATAAGTACAGGTCGGAATAAGTATATTGTTTCATTTTTTACATAAATGTATCTGTTACTGTAAATGACATTTTGCCAAGAAAGTGAGAATGTTGTCATTGTTCCCATAATTGCAGTGTTTTTAGTATTAGACTATCATTAAATATGTTTTAATAGTATTCAGATTCATTCTTTATTGTCCTCAATAGAGGAAATTTGTATTCCTGAGTAAATGGTGCCAAAAATTACTATATTTATGAATACTTTCTGTTTGCCAACATAGATGACATTATCAGGATGGGTATTTTGGGTGGAGAATCCCCTCAATGGCCTCTTTTGAACTTGTGACCGTGAGGAAGGACTCTCTGCTCAGAAATAGTGGTAAGCTATTATTCAGACTATTGCAATCCTCAATACCGTATTGTTTCCTTGAAGAGTGCCACTCAAGCTACCGGGTCTGCATTTACATTTGAACTTTTTGCCTTTTTACAAAGTCTAGCAACTCTCTCTGTTCGTGGGCATTCAAAATAAATGAATAACACAAATAAAACAATACAAAAATGCATTAAAACTCACTTTGCTGCAGCAGTACACGTCTTCAGAGCGCCTTTTTTATTATATCACAGACTTTCGAGTTGACTATCAGTTCTTGTTCCTTTTACACTGAATGACCTCTGACAAGCTGCATATGTGGGACAAAAGTCCCCTGATTATTTCAATACTAACACTAGTGAGACAGTCCTTTTAATATAACACAGCCAACACACTTATTTGAAAATGCCAAGAAATGGTATTTTATGTTTATTTAAAGATGTAATGGTAAAATAAAAGTCTGGACCATTACGCTGAATGACAATTTTATCACTTTAGTAAATTTAATTTGATGCAGACACCAAAATGGTGACTTATCATTTATGGTTTGACTAATGTTTAATGCTTTATAGGTTTCCAGGCGCAACTGTAAAATAAAGTGTATTTGTTGATGTGCTAATCAAAAAAACTAGTGAACAAACGAATCTAGGTGTGATTGCACAACGACTCTAGGCTAAACATTACTCATCCTGGGATTTCTTCCCAGGTACTCCATCTCTTGTTTTAGCACGCAGTTTGTTCACTTGAGATTCTGCAATGTCGGCACGCTCTTCTGCCTCTTCCAGCTCGTGCTGCAGTTTCCGTAATTTAGCCATGTTGGCATTTGCCTGTTCCTCGGCTTCCTCGGCAGAGCGTTTGTAAGATTTTACTTTCAGTTGTAGCTTGTCCACCAAGTCCTGCAGTCTTGCCAAGTTTTTGCGATCCTCGTCCGTCTGATAAGTCAGCTCCTTTATGCGTCGCTCATACTTCCTCACACCTTTAATGGCCTCAGAACCTCGCTTTTGCTCTGCGTCCAACTCATTCTCAAGCTCACGGATACGTGCCTCCATTTTCTGTAGCTGCTTCTTCCCTCCTTTCATTGCTACTTGCTCGGCTTCATCAAGACGGTGCTGTAGGTCCTTAATGGTCTGCTCCATGTTCTTTTTCATCCTTTCAAGGTGTGCACTAGTGTCTTGTTCTTTCTTTAACTCCTCAGCCATCATAGCGGCATCAGTGATGGCTTTCTTTGCCTTTTCTTCTGCATTGCGGTTCTCTTGCACCAGCTCCTCCATTTCATTCTGCAGCTGAAGCAGATCTGATTCCTGCTTCTTCTTTTGGTTGATGAGGCTAGTGTTTTGGGAGTGCAAGAGTTGCATCCTCTCAGTTGATTCAGTAAGTTCTTGCTCTGCTAGTTTGCGAACCCTCTCCGTCTGTTCCAGCACGGCTCTCAGTTCCTCTAGTTCTGCTTGAATCAGGTTGTTTCTCCGCTCAAACAGGGCAATGTTTTCCTTGAGATCGTCATTACTATGAAGCGTGTCATCCAACTGGAGTTGAGTGTCTTTTAAGCATGACTGGATCATCTTCAGCTGCTTTTGGGCATCAGATGCCTGTCTGTTGGCCTGGCTTAATTGAATTTCCATTTCATTAAGGTCTCCCTCCATCTTCTTTTTAACTCTCAAGGCTTCATTACGACTTCTCGTCTCTGCCTCAAGAGAAGCCTGCAAGGACTCAACCATGCGTTGGTAGTTTCTTTTAGCTTGCTCCATTTCCTCATCCTTCTCAGCTATCTTACGCTCAAAATCTGCCTTCAACTGGTTGAACTCCAGCTGAGCTCGTAGGATCTTACCTTCTTCATGCTCAACTGAAGCGTCAGCTTCCTCCAATGCAGACTGCAACTCTGCCTTCTCCTGTTCCAACTGTTTCCTCAGTTTTTCCAACTCATGAACACTCTTTCGTCCTTCACCCACTTGATCCGTCAAGTCAGAGATCTCCTCTTGTAGATTCTTGTTTTCCCTCTTGATGGTCTCAAGGTGATCTAGAGTTTCTTCATAGGAATTCTTAAGTTTAAAGAGCTCGGTACTTAAGCTGCGAGCTTCCTTTTGCGCTCCCTCAAGCTCGCATTGTGACTCTTCATACTTTTGTTTCCACTCCGCAATGACTTTGTCAAAGGATCTCTGTTTTTTGTCCAGGGCAGCAGATGCTGCATTTGACCGTTCAAGGTCTAGCATCAGATCTTCAATCTCATTTTGGAGCCTATGTTTTGTTTTCTCAAGCGAAGAACACTTTGCATTCACTGCTTCCACTGCATCTTCTGCTTCTTGCAATTTTTGAACAAGTTTCTTCTTGGCTTCCTCCAGTTCCTCTGTCCTCTGAATTCCATCAGTCTCATACCTTGCCCTCCATGTTGCTACCTCCGTATTGGCCTTTGATAAGGCTCGTTGGAGCTCAGCTTTTGCTTCTTGTTCCTCTTCGAATTGCTCTCTCAGTAAGTCACAATCATGACGGGCTGATTGTACAGCGTGAGCAAGAGCATTTTTTGCTTTTACCTCTTCCTCAAGCTGCCTCCTCAGATCTTCAAGTTGCTGAGTGTAGGAAGTCTTTCCTCTAGTGAGTTGGGAAATCAGACACTCCTTCTCCTCCATTTGTCGTCCAAGTTCCCCATTTTCAGTCAGCAGTTTTGCTTTCTGTGTAGACAAATCATTAAGAGCTCTATGGGCTTCCTCAGCTTTTGACCTATGCTCATTCATCTGATCTTCCAGGGAGCGGCACATCTTTTCAAGATTTACCTTGGCCTTTACAACGCTCTCCATGTTTGAGCAAAGGTCATCCAACTCTAACTTCAATTCAACTTTTTCTTTCTCTAACTTTTGTTTGACCCTTTGCAAACTGTCAATCTGTTCCCCTAGTTCAGCAACACTGTCTGCATGCTTCTTCCGAAGAGAGGCAGTAGTGGTCTCGTGCTGAAGGGTGGATTCCTCGAGGTCCCTCCGTAACTTCTGAAACTCAGCGTCCCTTTTTTTACTGAGTTCTACCTGAGCAGATGTTGCCCCACCTGCCTCCTCCAGGCGCTCGCTGATGTCTTCCAGTTCTCGAGAAATATCAGATCGCTGTTTCTCCACCTTTGCACGAGCCGCACGTTCCGCATCCAGCTCTTCCTCCAGTTCTTCAATTCGAGCTTGATTTTCTTTTAGCTTTTTCTGCAACTGCGCCGAAGCCATTTGCTCGTCCTCAATCTTTCCATTCAGCTGATTAATTTCAAAGTCTTTCTTTTTAAGTTTTTCCTCTAGTTGCTGTTTGTCGTTCTCCAAATCCATTACATTCTCCTGAGTCAGTTTTACATCTCCTTCCAGTTTTCTCTTGCTACGCTCCAAGTCCATCCTGACTTTTTTTTCCTGTTCCAATGAGCCCTCAAGATCATCCACCTGTTGTTCGAGCTTGGCTTTAGCTTTTGTCAATGTATTCACTTTGTCCTCCTCACTTTGAAGGTCATCCAATGTTTGCTGGTGAGCCTCTTGTAGAGCTTTTTTCTCTTTGGTGAGTTTCATTATGTTTTCATCGAGGGATGCCATTTCTTCAGTCAGGTTCTTCACTTTGTTCTCGGTGGCGTGTTTTTCCTTTTCCACCTTGGCCAGTGTTAGCTCCAGGTCATCTATATCTTTCTTGAGCTCAGAGCATTCATCCTCCAACTTGCGCTTCTTGGCTGTAAGGTCTGCGTTTATCTCTTCCTCGTCCTCTATACGTTCTGACAACTCTTTGACTTTGGCTTCTAGCTGGATCTTGCTTTTTATCAGCTGTTCACATCGTTCCTCAGCGTCAGTTAGGGTGTCTTGCTCTGATTGCAGCTGAAGGAACAAGTCATTCTTCTCTTGAAGCAGACCGACCATTTTCTCTTCCAACTCTTTCCTCCTGGCCTCAGATTTTTCCAAAGCTTCCTTCAACTTACTGAATTCGTCTTTCATGTTTGCCATCTCCTTTTCAGACTCGGCACTCCTCAGCAAAGGTTTTATCTTGAAGAATAATTTCATCCATGGCCAGTTTTTCACACCGAGGAAGGAACGAAGGTTCCACTGGATGACCATGAGGGCATCTCTGCGCTCCACCAGTTTCTGGTACTCGACCCTCATCAGTAATCCACGAGCATAAGCTTGGATCCCAGTGATGATACGAGCGAGTTGGTCATCTCGCATCTCCTCTAACGTACCGAGCAGGCCAGCTTTAAAAAAGACTTTTGTGTGGCCAAATTTGTACTGCGTGTGGTCAATGTCAAGTGACCCTAACAGCTTCTCGGCACTCTTCTTGTTCTCAATGAACTGGCCTTCTGGGATGGCAGATGCATTTAAGATTCTGTACCTCTGTTTGAAATCTCCATAGAGGATTCTGTTTGGGAATCCTTTTCTGCAAATCCTGATGCCCTCTAGTACACCATTGCAGCGAAGCTGGTGCATGACCAGGCAGTTATCCATGATTCCAGGAGTCTTGCTCTCATTTGGAATCAAACAGCGAACAAAGTGTGGGTGTGTGGTTTTCAGATTGGTCATTAATTTGTTAAGGTTTTCCCTGTGCAGGGCGGACACTGTCTGAAAAGATGACCCCTTCTTCTTGGCCCCTTTCCCACCTGACTTTTCAGAAGCATCTCCTGCATAACTTGAGAATAGAAGACTCAACAACTTCAAAGAAGACTTCTGATAGAGGCCAACTACTGTTTCATTCAGTGGGTCTTTGTTTTTCACTAGCCAGCCAGCAATATTATAGTCAACAATACCTGCATAGTGGGATAAGGCAAAGTGTGCCTCTGCCTTTCCCTTCACGACTCGTGGCTTCTGGAAAATGTTTGTCTTGCCCAGATGGTTGTCATACAGCTTTGCTTTGAATGTCTGATCGCTGGCCTTTGGAAACATGCACTCTTCTTCCAGGATGGACATGATCCCTAGGGGTTTCTCAATCAGATCGATGCATGCTTGCAGATCCATCCCAAAGTCAATAAACTCCCAATCAATTCCCTCTTTTTTATATTCTTCTTGTTCCAGGACGAACATGTGGTGATTGAAAAACTGTTGCAGCTTTTCGTTTGTAAAATTGATGCAGAGTTGTTCAAATGTGTTGAAATCGAAGATCTCAAAGCCTGCTATGTCTAGCACACCAATGAAATACTGGCGATTTTGCTTGGTGTCAAGGGAGTGGTTGATTCTTACCACCATCCAGCTGAACATTTTCTCATACACTGACTTTGCCAGTGCACCAACAGAGTAATACACTTGGTCCACACCCTGTCCTTTAGTTACATACTCATTGCCTACTTTGACCCTTGGATGGCAGAGTCCTTTGAGCAGGTCAGCAGAGTTCAACCCCATTAGATACGCCGCCTTATCTGCATCTTCAGTACCGTCAGGCTCTGCCTGCTCTTCACGCTGTTTCTGTTTGAATTTCATATTGCCATAATGCATGATAGCACCTGTCAGCTTGTAGACTCCCATCTTTTCTTCTGACGTGAAGCCAAGTACATCAAATGCCTTGTCAGTAGCGATCAGCTCCTCGTTGTCATTGATAGACGCGACGGTTACTTCTCCTTGGGAGATGTAAGAGTAGTCATATGGATTATTAGTTATCAACAACATGTCCAGCAGTTCAGGCTTTTCATTGGACAGTATTTGGAAGAAAATATGGTAGTTCCTCTCAGACTTTAGCTGAAAGGTCACCCGAGACTTCTCCAGCAGGTATGTTTCGATATCAGCTGAAGCGAGTTTACCGCTTGTCGCAAAATGAATGCGGATGAATTTCCCAAAGCGAGAGGAGTTGTCGTTTCTGACCGTTTTAGCATTGCCAAAAGCCTCGAGTGCAGGATTAGCCTGAATAATCTGATCCTCCAGGGTTCCCTTGCTAGAGTCTTTCTTTCCAGCCGCTCCACCAGAGGCAGCAATGCTTGCAAAATACTGGATGACCCTCTTGGTGTTGACAGTCTTCCCAGCACCGGATTCTCCAGTGATAAGGACAGATTGGTTCTCCCGATCGGTTAACATGTATTGATAAGCATTATCTGAGATGGAAAAGATGTGAGGTGGTGCCTCTGTTCTTTTCTTACCTCTGTAAGCAGATACTACTTCTGAGTTGTACACGGGTAACCACTTGTAAGGGTTGACCGTGACACAGAACAGCCCTGAGTAGGTGTAGATCATCCAGGCTGCGTAACGCTCTTTGAGGTTGAACAGCACTGCAGGCTCGTGAAGGAAAGTAAGCATCGCCATGTCTTCGATTTTATCGAATTTAGGCGGGTTCTGGGGATGGACGTCCCCGTCCTTGACAGTCACTGTTCTCCCATCCTCAGTTTTAACAGTCACCTTCCCTCCTTCCTTGCTGACAATTTGCCCCTTCACAAACTCCACCTTTTCATCCACAACAAAGCATTCGGTCTTGATGTCAAAGGCTCTCGTCTGAGCTTCAAGACGCTCTTTATCCGACTTCCTCAGGAAGGGAGCAGCCTTTCCGAACTCTGCCATCAGAGCATCACCCATAGTGCGTCTGCTTGATTTTCCAGGTACAGTGAGAGTTGATGAACACTCCTCAGCTGAGGAAACTTCAGAGAGACAAACCACTAGTGCTTGGTTTTTATAGAGGGTAACAGAGGTCCAAATAAGGATGTGAAAGGAAAACACAGGGACAGGGTTTTTATCAAGAGTTAAAAGTGGTGTGGGGTCAGGAACACAACCTTTAGTTGTTGATATCCTTATATAGAAAACTAACACCTCCTTGGTTGTTTCCATCCTTTAAATATATTAGACATACCTCAAGCATTAGGCATGATCCTCAAACTTTGTTTGCAATTAATGTGATGCTACTTTTTTGATGTTTCTACATAACAAATTGGCATTGTTATGTGAATTATTATTTAGTGACTAACAGTGATAAATATTTATTGAGAACTCTACTAATAGCAGTGAAAAAAGCCATTACCCACCAATGGCTTCAACAAATTGCCCCAACGAAACACAATGGGAACAGATTGATATATAATATGGAAAGACTGACATTTAAGCTGAGATTACAAGGAGAGACTTTTGAAAGACACTGGCGAAAATGGACTGTGTACAAGTCAAAACAAAGCGAGAAGAGAGATATTTGTTTGTAAATGGAGGAAGGGGTTGTGTATACACATACCTATGTAACCATATGAATGTATTATGTATTATATTTGGAGGTACCCTGGTTGATAACTATATGTATATATGAATAAGTATATGTAAATATGTATGTGGGTCATTGACGTGACGGGTCATTTTTTTGTCCAAAGGCTTTAATAATAATAAAAAAAACAAAGATATAACGTCCAAAGTATATAAAGTAGATCTCTTTTATTGAATCCAAAAGGTTTTAATTATATTTTGCTACATATAAAGGTATTTTAAAGATTTTGAAGTGTCAAAAGGTCATTCGGTTTAACCGTCCAAAGGCCAATACAGCCATTTCATTTGTGATTAAAATATCTTAAAATGTAATAAATGTATATATTTATTTATTCTGGCATGATTTTATAACATCATATATCAACATAGTGCAAAATGATATTAAAATTATGTGTAGAAGTCGTTGCTTTATTACAAGAATAAATTTCTGGAAATTTCTTTAATGTCATTCGGAGTAACCAATATAAAGGGACCATTTTGGATCAAGTCATGTGGTCAATATCATTTATCATTAAGCAAAGTAACTAAATCTCTTTTAACTATTTAAAAAATTAATGTTTTCACTTGCTCATACGCATGTCCCGAAACATCAGGTCATTCGGTAAAACTGCTATAAAACATGGAAAATGTTGTAATATTTAAAAAAAAACTTGTACTAAATCTAAAATGTTTGATCGTCCTTTTGCTAGCTAGCTAAATATCAGCCTGTTAGCATTGTTTGAAAATATCGTCATTCGGTATAACCAAATGTGTCATTCGGTATAACCGAAATTTTGGTTAAACCGAATGACTTTTCGGTGACAAATTTTGTCCATCTTGTAAAAAATGACAAAAGCAGTGTTAATTGATTATAAAAACCACAATCTCATTGATAACACTTAATAAAACGTCAAAATTAATTATATCTCCATTGTGTTTTTTTACACTTTTAAAAACCTTATTTGTCAATGACCCATGTACATATGTGAATATGTATCCATATTTGCAACCCATTTGTTTTTCTTCTATTCAAGTATCTTTTTTTCCTACCTAAAATCCAGAAAGAATACGGATAACCGCACCCATGAGGCTGTTTTGCCTGTTAATGTTTGTCAATATTCCATAATGATAATTAAAAAAAAAGAAAAGAATGATTTCTGAAGGATCATGTGACACTGAAGACTGGAGTAATGATGCTGAAAATTCAGCTTTGATCACAGGAATAAATTACACTTTACTATATATTCACATAGAAAACAGCTGATTTACATTGGAATAATATTTCACAATTTTACTGTATTTTTCATCAAATAAACGCAGCTTTGGTGAGCAGAAGAGAATCTTTCAAAAACATAAAAAAAACAACTTTTAAATGGAAATATAGATACATATAGGCCAGAAAATACAAGAAAAACAGATCATGTAATGTTAAAGTAGGACAAGCCGCTGTCCTCCGATGGGAGTTGAAAGTCAGGAATCTGTTTTTATCTTTGATTGACTGCATGGCAGCGACTTTATCAAAGGTCCTCTGATAGATGCTGCAGACACCTCCGTGTGAAGGACGTCCCGACTCATCTCCACTCAACAACATCCTTGAAATAGAACACAAGAATGAAAAGAAGTCTGTTCCTCTTTTCTATTATCTGCCTCTTTGTGCATTCACTGAGCCTCATGAAACAAGAAACGAGAGACCTGTAAATCCATTTCTGCTTTCAATTCAATAGAAAAACATGATGTAAACACACTTATTTCATGAATGAAGGCCAGTGTTCCTAATAAACTGTCCAACAAATAAGAATCCCCAGTAGTGAGCTTCAAGAATTTAAGTGCTACATGAGTAAATACAAGCTTATCAGGTGGTAGATTAGCTGACATACCGCCACCTAAGTGAACACACTCATACACTTCATGTGCAGCATCAACAGATCTGCTACGTGTTCATGCTACACAACATCTGATTAAATCAGTGCGTGGTCAAAACGAATGGCCACAGATTACTGAATAATAATAGCTAGAAGGTGACTGCATTTGTGCCAGTTATTGGCCCCTTTGAAATGAACTGCTCCTAATCTGAGCTTCATCTAAAGTATTATAATTACGATAACAATGCTCTCATTAAACAGACATCAATCATCAGACATGCTTTGACAGCTTCCTGCGGTTAAGCAGTTCACACGCAATTTCCTGCATGTTTATACCATGCAATTCAATACAAAGTTTTAGTCATTGTGTAACTTAAATTCTTTTAGAAAATGAGAAACACGTTTGACATGCAATTAAGGAAATATTCGCAAGATGTGCTGAATTATAAAAGTCATTTATTGTCCTTTTACATCTTGGAAGAAAAAAAAAAAAAAAACATTCAGTGTCTGAAAATAAGGGTTCAGTTTTATAGGCACATTTATCTTACTGTACAGCAATAAAAGTTACATTTTAAAATCAAAGATTGCATGATTTTGATCTCATTGTGAACGATTCAGCAGATGCATTTAATAACCAGCAAATGCACAATGTTTTGTGACTAGAAAAGATTGTGACAAATTGTTTTCCAAAATTCATTCTAATGCACAAATTGTGCAGTAGACCTTAATCAAAGTGGCATCATATTTAAGTTGACGAACTGATTTTGAGGAGGGCGGAGCCTCAGAGCCACACCCACCTATTACATCATCACCATGGACCAATGACAGTTCGAAGGTGTTCGAACTTTTCTGGAAAGTTCACTTCGGCAAGCTGTTTTGAAGCTGTTGATTTTGTTCGAAATGACGTTTAAGTTCATTTTCGTCTAACCTGACTAAGGTCCAATGCAATAGAATGAAGCGCAATTTGGAATTGGATAAATGCTGACCGAATGTTTCGTGTTGGTCTCCAGTGGGAATGTAAACAGTTCAGGGAAACACGAAGCTACAGAACTCTGGCAGTCACAAAAGTGCGTACAGGAAGCTCCGTCAGTGCGGGAGAGACGGAGGCTGTGCTCAGCAGCGGGACATGCGTTTGCGGTACTGCTCCACCAGAGGGACCAGACAGCGGGGAGACGCGCACTGCAGCATGAAGGGGTGCTGGAGGAGATCGCCGGCATTGGCTCTCTGCACGGGGTCGCGGGTCAACATCGAGTCCAAGAAGTCCCTCAGGACAGGAGAGATCTGTTTGACAGGAGTATATGAACATCCCATAATTACTGCACATGAGAATTTAATCGCTTAGTTGCTAAAATAATGATAAAAAAACACCACAATGACAAAAAATAGCTTGATTGTCCTAAAAATAGGCTTCATTTCCTATATGCAAACTTTGATTTTAAATCTCATGAAGCAGATTTTGGGGCCTAGTGTACGGAAGAGGATTAGGGCCAAGCAATAATAAAAAAATAAAACCATCTCAAGATTAAACTCGTTAAAAAAAAAAAAAAAAAAAAAAAGTCAAAATAAATTGTCAAGAATAAACTCATTAAATTTCGAGAATAAAGTCATTGTGTTTCAAGAAAAAAACGTGTTAAATTTCGAGGAAAAAGTTTAAATAAAATGTTGAGAATAAACTCAATAAATTTTGAGAATAAATTTGTTGCGTTTCAAGAAAAGTTCGTTCAATTTCAAGAAAAAAGTCAAAATAAAATGTTGAGAATAAAGTCATTAAATTTCAAGAAAAACTCGTTAATTAATAACAAAAACAAGTGAGAAATTGTTGAGAATAAACATAAAATTTCGAGAATAAAGTTGAAATAAAATGTTGAGAATAAAATTAAATTTCGAGAATAAAGTCATTGCGTTTCAAGAAAAAACACCTTAAATTTTGAGAAAAAAGTTGAAATAAAGTGTTGAGAATAAACATTAAATTTCGAGAATAAAGTTGTCGCGTTTCAAGAAAAACATTAAATTTTGAGAAAAAAGTCGAAATAAAATGTTGAGAATAAAATCATTAAATTTTGAGAATAAAGTCATTTTTTTTGCGTTTCAAGAAAAACTTGTTAATTAATAAAAAAAACAAGTGAGAAATTGTCGAGAATAAACTCATTAAATTTCGAGAATAAAGTCTGCGTTTCAAGAAAAACTCGTTAAATTTTGAGAATAAAGTCGTTGCTTTTCAAGAAAAACTCGTTAATAAAAAAACAAGTGAAAAATGGTCAAGAATAAACTCATTAAATTTCGAGAAAAAAGCTGAAATAAAATGTTGAGAATAAACATTAAATTTCGAGAATAAAGTCGTGTTTCGAGAAAAAAACTTGTTAAATTTAGAGAAAAAAGTCAAAATAAAATGTTAACAAAATAAACATTACATTTTGAGAAAAAAGTCATTGCGTAACTTGTAAATAAAATGTTGAATAAACACAATGACTTTATTCTTGAAATTTAATGATTTTATTCTTACATTGTATTTCGAATTTTTTCTCTCGAAATTTAACAAGTTTAATCTCACATTGTAATGACTTTAATCTCGAGATGGTTTTATTTTTTTATTATTACTTGGCCCTAATCCTCTTCCGTGTTTATGGTCATGATAGAATTTAGTGATTATTTTTCAATTAATTCCTGCATGAAATCATTGTGGTTTTAGTATTATTTATGTACTGTTTATAGTATTTATTTATATTTTGAATTCACTTTTATTTTAGTTTGCATTTTAATTTACGTTTTAGTCATTTTTTATGTGCTTTTAACATTTAACATCTATTAGTTTTTTTTTAAATATTTAGCTTCAATTTATTTTTCAGTATTTTTCAGTTTAATTTATATTTCAGTATTTCCGTTGATAATATTTCCAGGTCATCATTTCTGATTAAGTTTAAGTGTTTCATCTAATATTTATATTTTATTTTAGTTAATGAAGAGGATTTCGGTAACACTTTACAACAAGGTTTCATTTGTAGTAAACAACATTAGTTAACATGAACTAATGAAAAATACTGCTAAAGCATTTATTATTCTTAATGTTAGATGATGCATTATGAAACCTTATTGTAAAATGGTTCCACATTTTTAATACTTTTGGTAATGTTCATGTTCTGTTTTGTTTTGGTGTTTTTTGTTAGTTTTACCTTGCTGGCGTTTCTGGCAGTAGGCGCCGGCTCGTCCCGTAGTCTCTTCATCGCTGCGATCGGGGTCTCGCTGAAGTATGGAGGTTCTCCATCAACCATCTCCACCACCATGATTCCCAGAGACCACACATCCACCTACAAACACCGGACAACATGAGATATCACGGTCTCTTCCTCTGTAACGCCTGGATTACAGAAACATCCTTACTTAGAATCACATCCTATCTGTTCAGTAACCATGAAGTCAAAACTTAAGACAGGAAGTTTCTGTAATACAGCCAATGATTCCAAATTCCGAAGGATTTCAGGAGAAGCCGAAGGTCATGATGAAACAACAAAAGTGACATTCTCAAGAATCAGAACTACAGCAGTTTTACAGTCACTGAAGCAGCCGTCAGAACAATGTTGGTATTGTTCTGTAAGTCAAGATAAAGTTATAGGGAACCAAAACTAATATGATTAAAAATTATTTTCATTTATTGAAAATAAAGCTGAAATCAAATATAAATATTTACGGAGCCCTGCACATGACATGCAGGGGGGAAAATATGTATAATGAAATTAATAATTCATTCGCACAACTTACTAAATACGTCAGCACATTTTACTAATGCACAAGATCTAATAATTAATTCCCTCAATTTACTAAATAGTGACAACATTGCAATAATTTGTTCCCTTGTTTTAGTTAAATCATATGAGGGAATGAATTAATAAATTGTGGCCACGATATATATATGTGTGTGTGTGTGTGTGTATATATATATATATATATATATGAAAATTAGAAATTATATATAAATATACATAAAAATTAGAAACGATGCCTTGGCAACTAAATGAAGTAAAATAAGTTGGATTACTAAAATTACTAAAACTAAAACTGAAATAACAAAAACATACAGCTAAAAAGAAATATTAAAAAACAAAACAATTAAAATGACAAAAGCACATAAAATTGCAAAAATTTTAAAATTAAAATAATATTGTGTATAAAAATATTAATTTATGTTAACACTAAGCTTAGCTTTTAAGCTTTTATTAATCTCAATATTAATTTCAGCATTTGCTAATACACTATTAAAATCAAAAGGTGGTTTGTTAAAATTAGTTTAGAATTGAAAGTGACTACTTAAAATTCCCCCATATTTCCAGGTTTCTGCTGGAAAAACACCTGACTGCATTAGTAAATTAGTTTAAATATTTAATATCATGCAGAGATGTGTAGATGTGTATTTCATGACACATGGTACTTTTTGTCAGTGTTACAGCATTCATCACTACAGGTTATTAAAAACATCAGTAACACTTTATACACCAGTTTCATTTAACATGAGTGAACATTAGTTAAATCCAAAGTTGTATTTGTTGACATTAGTTAAAGCACTAACATGAACAAACAATGGACAATTATATTCTTATTAGGTACCGTTAAAGGGTTAGTTCACCCAAAAATGAAAATAATGTCATTAATTCCTCACCCTCATGTCGTTCCACACCTGTAAGACCTTCGTTCATCTTCAGAACACAAATTAAGATATTTTTGGTGAAATCCCAGCAATGACATTTCCTCTCTCAAGATCCATTAATGTACTAAAAACATATTTAAATCAGTTCATGTGAGTACAGTGGTTCAATATTAATATTATAAAGCGATGAGAATATTTTTGGTGCACCAAAAAAAACAAAATAACGACTTATTTAGTGATGGCCGATTTCAAAACACTGCTTCATGAAGCTTCGGAGCGTTATGAATCAGCGTGTCGAATCATGATTCGGATCACGTGTCAAACCGCCAAACTGCTGAAATCACGTGACTTTGGTGCTTCGAACCACTGATTCAACACAAAAGATTCATAACACTCCGAAGCTTCCTGAAGCAGTGTTTTGAAATCGGCCATCACTATATAAGTCGTTATTTTGTTTTTTTGGCGCACCAAAAATATTCTCGTGGCTTTATAATATTAATATTGAACCACTGTACTCACATGAACTGATTTAAATATGTTTTTAGTACATTAATGGATCTTGAGAGAGGAAATGTCATTGCTGGCTATGGAGGCCTCACTGAGCCATCGGATTTCAACAAAAATATCTTAATTTGTGTTCTGAAGATTAATGAAGGTCTTACGGGTGTGGAACGACATGAGGGTGAGTAATTAATGACATTATTTTCATTTTTGGGTGAACTAACCCTTTAACAAAGATTATTAAATGGTTTTAAATATATTTTGTTCTTTGTTAGTTAATGCATAACTAATTGAAACCTTATTGTAAAGTGTTTAGTTCATCATGTGTGATCAGATTCAATGAAAAGCTACATTTACAGCATATTCCAGGTAATTGTTTATATGCGTGATTGAGTTTGTTGACCTCAGTGCCGTACGGCGTCTTGGAAACCACTTCAGGAGCCATCCAATATGGAGTTCCCACTAACGACTTCCTCTTGGGAATGTCTTTGCTGATCTGAGCGCAGAATCCGAAGTCGGATAGTTTGACCTGTGAAACAATGAGAATGAGACAGCGCATTACTACACCGTAAAAAAAGATTTTTCAAACATAAAAGAAAATACAATTTCAGTCTTTCTACATTTCACATTTAATTCAATGTGTTACTTGCCGATTCTTTGTTATTATTTACTGTATGAAATTTACTAGCAATATCTGGGGCCCTGTTTACACCCGCATGGTATTAAGATGCGTTTTGGTCGATCAGATCACAAGTAGAGGAGGGAGACACATTCCCGTTTACAACTGGTGTCTCATCTGTCCACTTTTAACCACCTCTGTCCTGATATCTTTGAGGGTATGGGCTTTTTCAGATCTTTCGATTTAATGGACGAAAAATAAGCTCACGCAATTTACATATGAACGCGACTGGAGATGACGGAAAAACACATGGAGAAGCAGCTTTTGTTTCTGCTCTGACAGCCGCAAGACCAGTTCGAAATAAGGAATGCTGGGAGAACATGGTGCTTGGTACATTTTTCATCCTCAAAACAAACTTGGGTCTTCAAGCGAGAAAGTTTAAAGGGGTCATGAATTGAGAAATCAAATTTTCCTTAATCTTTTGACATATAAGAGGTCACACGTCATGTTGTAGTAAATATGAGACAGACGCAAACACAGGATTACTCCAGGAACAAGACGAATTACAAGCTGTGTTGAAGTGACGTGAAGTTGTGGAAATAAGAAATTCCAGTCAGATCGTGTTAGTAAGACACTGTTTGCTTCATTTTACTGCGGATTCGTTTTTAAGTCTAAGGCAGGCTTTTGAGAAACTGAAAATAAAAGATGATGCAGTGAAAACTACATTAGATCCAACAGTAATGTCACAACACACAAGTGTGAGTAACAGTGTTTTTACCATGTGCCAGCTTTGCTTGATATTGAATATTAAGATTTGCTGTCTTTTTCTTTTGCTCCGGCATTTATGGGGTTAATGCATTGGATTATGGGATATGGAAGAAGCACGTAGAGAAGCTGCTTTTGTTATTGTTTTGTTATTGTTTTGAGCGACATCTTGACAATATATACTTTTGTTCACTTTATCGAAATAGATGAACTATGAATAACCTATAAGAACAAACATTGGTACATTCATTCATAATTCCGTTCACACAAAACATCATCCTTTGTCAGTTATAACTGTGGAAACTCCAAGTACTTTATAAAGCATATGTAATACACATAAATGTTTCACATTGTCTGCAAATGTTTCAACTATATGTAACGAGATATTTTTCAACATCGGAAGCTTTCTAAACAATTCCACACGTGTAATGGCGAGGACGTTGAAAATGTTTTTAATATGCAAAACTGTTACCCAATCATAGCAGTGGGCGTTTACTTCCAAGTCTTGACTGCGACGCCCATCAAAACAGTGTTTGAAAGAGAGGGTCAAAAACAGGATAGAAATTACTTCTAAATTATTTTTTGATGTAAAAATCTTGATAACATTATACAGTTGAGCTCAAAAGTTTACATACCCCTTGCAGAATCCGCAAAAATGTGAATCATTTGAACAAAATAAGAAGGATCATGAAAATTGCATGTTATTTTTTATTTAGTACTTTCCTTAATAATCTATTTCACATAACAGTTGTTTACATAAAGTCCACAAGACAAAAAAAATAGCAGAATTTATAAAAATGACCCCAATTCAAAAGTTTACACCCTTGATTCTTAATACTGTGTGTGGTTACCTGGATGATCCATGACTGTTTGTTTGTTGTGTGATGGTTGTTCATGAGTCTCTTGTTTGCTCTGAGCAGTTAAACTGAGCTCTGTTCTTCAGAAAAATCCTCCAGGTCCTGCAGATCCTTCAGTTTTCCAGCATCTTCTGCATATTTGAACCCTTTCCAGCAGTGACTGAATGATTTTGAGATTCATCTTTTCACACTGAGGACAACTGAGGGACTCAAACACAACTATTACAAAAGCTGCGAACATTCACTGATGCTCCAGAAGGAAACACGATGTGTTGAGTCAGGGGTGAAAACTTTTGAACAAGAAGTTGATGTGCAAGTCTTTTTTTATTTTGTTTAAAGAACATATTTTTTCATTTAGTACTGCCCTTTGAAAGCTACAAAAGATACTTACATGTTTCCCAGAAGACAAAAAAAGAACAATTTATTCTGTTCATCCAATTCAAAAAGTTTTCACCCCCGACTCTTAATGCGTCGTGTTTCCTTCTGGAGCATCAGTGAATGTTTGCAGCTTTTTTAATAGTTGTGTTTGAGTCCCTCAGTTGTCCTCAGTGTGAAAAGATGAATCTCAAAATCATTCAGTCACTGCTGGAAAGGGTTCAAATATGCAGAAGATGCTGGAAAACTGAAGAATCTGCAGGACCTGGAGGATTTTTCTGAAGAACAGAGCTCAGTTTAACTGCTCAGAGCAAACAAGAGACTCATGAACAACCATCACAAAACAAAAAACAGTCGTGGATCATCCAGGTAACCACACACAGTATTAAGAATCAAGGGTTGTAAACTTTTGAATGGGGTCATTTTTATAAATTCTGCTATTTTTTTGTCTTGTGGACTTTATGTAAACAACTGTTATGTGAAATAGTTTATTCAGGACAGTACTAAATAAAAAATAACATGCAATTTTCATGATCCTTCTTATTTTGTTAAAATGACTGGGTATGTAAACTTTTGAGCTCAACTGTAAGTGGACCTAAGAGAACATTATAATGTTTTTAATGCAGTTCATGACCCCTTTAAATAATATTTACAGTTGACACAGTTGTGGATGTTACAGTTTCAGTGTAGAGTCACTCTTACCCTGCCATCTAGTGTCAGTAAAATGGAGTCACTCTTGATGTCTCTGTGAATGACGCCCTGAGCATGAAGATAACAGAGCGCCTGCAGCACGGATTCACACACCGTAGCGATCTGCTCCTCTGTTAGTCTAAACACACACACACACACACACACACACACACACACACACACACACACACACACACATAAAGTAAACAAGTGCTGTGCCTCCTTCCACTCCTGACATTCAGCAGCATGAAAAAGTTTAAGCTAAACATCTAAACTGTTTATATCTAGCTACCCGAATAATAATCATAAATGTTTCTTGAGCATCAAATCATCATATTAGAATGATTTCTGAAGGATCATGTGACACTGAAGACTGGAGTAATGATGCTGAAAATTCAGCTTTGATCACAGGAATAAATTACACTTTACTATATATTCACTGTATCAATTTTTACTGTATTTTTGATCAAATAAAAGCAGCCTTGGTGCATTGCATCTGCACATTGCAAAAAAAGCAATCAATTCATATTCACATTGCATACTTACATAAAGTATTGCAAAACTTATTACACAAAAAATGCAATCTGGGCTGACTTCATTGCGGGCGTTTAATACTTGATGTAACAGTTTTAGAACAAAGATGAACCAGGGTGTGTGAGAAACATCAATAAAGACTGTAAAAAGAAGTCTTTATTGAAGTCTTTATCCAGCTCCCAAACTGTTATGTAACTCTTTCATTACAGCAGACTTGAGCAAGCAAAAAAAAAAAAAATCTTGTTTTTCTGCTTTAGTGAAGTTTTTAAGATGCTAAACTGTGCCAGCAGGAGAGCTTCAGAGAATGTTTTGCATGGACTGATCTTAAGATAAGCATTTCTACACTGAATGACATCACTATGACATCAGTGTCTGTGGTATTATTCAGCTGTTTTCTGGTCCAGCAGGTGAAAATGGTGCATCTGATCACTAAAGTAACAGCACGCTCTCCTCAACGACACACATGATCTGAGGAATCAATCATTCAGGTGTGTTAAAAAAGATGTAAATCTAGTTCATTACCTGGTTTCTGAGACGATGTTGGTAAGAGCGCCGCCCTGCAGGTATTCCATGATGACCCAGAGCTCTTCACCCACCAGGGCACTCTTGTACATCTCTACCACGTTTTTATGCCTGTAGTCTCGCATGATAACCACCTGTGAGTAATGACATCCAGAAATCATTTTCATGGTTACATACATATATGTATATACTCACTTACACAAACAATATATATAAAATAAAATAAATATAAAAGTAAACATTTTTTTATATCATTTATGTAACACATAAAAGTTAAATAATGTTAATTTTTTATATTATTATAATATATATATATATATATATAATAAAAGTAAAATTATTTATTTTTTTATTTTATATATTTATACAACAACACTTGATTCCTTTAGTTTTGTTTTAAAAGTTTTCATTGTTTAACTTCTCATTAAGATCTCATTAAAAGTTTTGTTTTACAAATGTCACATTATGGAACTTAAATCAGTCATACTAGTTTACTCATACTTCATTGAAGAGCAGTTCTCTCCTCTGTTGCTTCCTCAGGTCCATCATCTTCACCGCAACCTGACGTCCGCTGTGCTTCTCCCGTGCGATGCAAACCACACCCGTGGATCCTTCTCCGATCTTCACAAAGCTTTCCAGATAAGAGCGAGGATCCCCATTGTCCACAACCATCTGCAGGGCGGCTTTGAACTGCTCGTGTGTGACTTTGGGCTGCTCCGGGATACTGGCGGGCGTCTGGGACGGTCTCAGACAGGGCGAGGAGGCTCCGGCAGGACTCGCAGGCGAGCCTGTCGGTGGAGGTCTGGGTTGGGAAGGACTGTCCTGGGTCGGTGGTACTGAGGCTGGAATCCCAGAGGTTTTGTTGGGAGAAATGCCGTCCGGGATGTCGTTGGAAGAACGACGTGTGCTTTGGAGGCCGATTAATCCATGCCCTGGTTTTGGACTACTAGTGCCGTTGGGTTTGGAAATGGCTGCGTAGGTCGGTGAATTCACCTGTATTCAAGGATAAATAGGACGTCTATTGAGTTCTTCAGACAAAAGTAGGAAGCAACTTATTACACTGGAAGAATATTAAAGGAATATTTTGGGTTTAAAACAAGCTTTATCAACAACATCTAGGCAGTGTTGTTATCGTTAACAAACTATTTCTGTCATGACAACTTTCAGAGTGTTGGCGGCATAGATCTGCTACGCTGCTGCTGCTGTTGGTTATTGCTGCTGCTTTTGGTTATTGCTGCTGCTGCTGTTATTGCTGCTGCTTTTGCTGCTGCTGCAGTTATTGCTGCTGCTGCAGTTATTGCTGCTGTTTTTTGTTATTGCTGCTGCTGTTTATTGCTGCTGTTGCTGTTTATTGCTGCTGCTGTTTATTGCTGCTGTTGCTGTTTATTGCTGCTGCTGTTGGTTATTGCTGCTGCTGTTTATTGCTGCTGTTGCTGTTTGTTGCTGTTTATTGCTGCTGCTGTTGGTTATTGCTGCTGCTGTTTATTGCTGCTGTTGCTGTTTATTGCTGCTGCTTCTGTTATTGCTGCTGCTGGTTATTGCTGCTGCTGCTGTTTATTGCTGCTGTTGCTGTTGGTTATTGCTGCTGCTGTTTATTGCTGCTGTTGCTGTTTATTGCTGCTGCTGTTGGTTATTGCTGCTGCTGTTTATTGCTGCTGTTGCTGTTTATTGCTGCTGCTGTTGGTTATTGCTGCTGCTGTTTATTGCTGCTGCTGCTGTTTATTGCTGCTGCTTCTGTTATTGCTGCTGCTGGTTATTGCTGCTGCTGCTGTTTATTGCTGCTGCTGCTGTTGGTTATTGTTGCTGCTGCTGTTGTTGCTGCTGCTGCTGTTGGTTATTGGTGCTGCTACAGTTATTGCTGCTGTTTATTGCTGCTGTTGATGTTTATTGCTGCTGCTGTTGGTTATTGTTGCTGCTACTGTTACTGCTACTGCTGTTGGTTATTGCTGTTGGTTATTGCTGCTGTTGATGTTTATTACTGCTGCTGTTGGTATTGCTGCTGTACTCTATTGCTGCTGCTGTTGGTTATTGCTGCTGTTTTTGGTTATTGCTACTGCTGTTGGTTATTGCTGCTGCTGCAGTTATTGCTGCTGTTTTTGCTCCTGCTGTTGGTTATTGCTGCTACTTTTGGTTATTGCTGCTGCTGTTTTTGCTTCTGCTGTTGGTTATTGCTGCTGCTGCAGTTATTGCTGCTGCAGTTATTGCTGCTGTTTTTGCTTCTGCTGTTGGTTATTGCTGCTGCTGCAGTTATTGCTGCTGTTTTTGCTGCTGCTGTTGGTTATTGCTGCTGCTTTTGGTTATTGCTGCTGCTGCAGTTATTGCTGCTGTTGGTTATTGCTGCTGTTATTGCTGCTGCTGTTGGTTATTGCTGCTGCTGCAGTTATTGCTGCTGTTATTGCTACTGCTGTTGGTTATTGCTGCTGCTGCAGTTATTGCTGCTGTTTTTGCTGCTGCTGTTGGTTATTGCTGCTGCTGCAGTTATTGCTGCTGTTATTGCTACTGCTGTTGGTTATTGCTGCTGCTGCTTTTTTCTGCTGCTGTTATTGCTGCTGTTGGTGGTTTTTTCTGCTGCTGTTATTGCTGCTGTTGTTGGTTATTGCTGCTGATGTTTATTGCTGCTGCTGTTGGTTATTGTTGCTGCTGCTGGTATTGCTACTGCTGCTGCTATTGCTGCTGCTGCTGGTTATTGCTGCTGTTGCTGGTTATTGCTGCTGCTGTTGGTTATTGCTGCTGCTGCTGCTGCTGTTGGTTATTGCTGCTGCTTCTGTTACTGCTACTGCTGTTGGTTATTGCTGCTGTTTATTGCTGCTGTTGATGTTTATTACTGCTGCTGTTGGTTATTGCTGCTGCTACTGTTACTGCTACTGCTGTTGGTTATTGCTGCTGTTATTGCTGCTGTTGATGTTTATTACTGCTGCTGTTGGTTATTGCTGCTGCTACTGTTACTGCTACTGCTGTTGGTTATTGCTGTTGTTATTGGTTATTGCTGCTGCTGCAGTTATTGCTGCTGTTTTTGCTGCTGCTGTTGGTTATTGTTGCTGCTGCTGTTATTGCTGCTGCTGCTGTTGGTTATTGCTGCTGCTGTTGGTTATTGGTGCTGCTACAGTTATTGCTACTGCTGTTGGTTATTGCTGCTGTTTATTACTGCTGTTGATGTTTATTGCTGCTGCTGTTGGTTATTGTTGCTGCTGTTGGTTATTGCTGCTGCTACTGTTACTGCTACTGCTGTTGGTTATTGCTGCTGTTATTGGTTATTGTTGCTGCTGATTATTGCTGCTGGTGTTGGTTATTGCTTCTGCTGTTGGTTATTGTTGCTGCTGCTGTTATTGCTGTTGGTTATTGTTGCTGCTGCTGTTTATTGCTGCTGCTGCTGCTGCTGCTGTTGGTTATTGCTGCTGTTGCTGTTTATTGCTGCTGCTGTTGGTTATTGTTGCTTGCTGCTGTTGGTTATTGCTGCTGCTACTGTTATTGCTACTGCTGTTGGTTATTGCTGCTGTTGCTGTTTATTGCTGCTGTTATTGGTTATTGCTGCTGTTTATTGCTGCTGTTGCTGTTTATTGCTGCTGCTGTTGGTTATTGCTGCTGCTACTGTTATTGCTACTGCTGTTAGTTATTGCTGCTGTTATTGGTTATTGTTGCTGCTAGGGCTGGGCGATACAGCTAAAAAAAATATCATGATATAATGTTTCATATTGATCGGTATCGATAATTATTGAAAACATTTTAGTAGAAAAAAATGTTTGAATTTAATCAATGCGTTTTTAATTAAGGCAAACAACAAATAATTTTTAAAACAAAGCTAAATAAAATGTAAACAAATTAAATAAATAAGTGTTAAAGACACTTAGAGCTGCACAATTCTGGATAAATTGAGATTTTTTTTTTTGTTTGTTTCAAACTGAGATCACAATTCTGAATGTCAACTAAATGAAATAACGTAATTTACTTGAGATTCTGACAAAATATTAATTGCTGCAGTCTTTTTTAAAATTTTAAATATATTTGAATTAATTTTAAAAAAAAAACCTGTTTGGATGTATGATTCAATGACACGCCCATAAATACTCTTGTTTCATTACTGGATGAATCGGTGTATTTGAAAGAATCTGTTGAATGAAGATTCAACGTCAAATACATTTTTTAACAGTCACTTATCGCCACCTGGTGGTCAAACAATGTAATCGATTAATGCGTCATTTTCAGCGCGTTCAAGTTTCTTTCAAAAGCTGATATGCTCTATTTTGATCGATAACATAGACATTAGTATTTATATCTGAACTATACACTTTTATCTCAGTACTTCTGTGATAATTTGAATATTTGTAACACAGAAATAAAGATACTGTGTGGTTGAAAACACTGTTTGTGCAGCTGTTAATATCTATAAATGACAACTGCCCTCTCAAGACGAACTTTGAAGTAGATCAACTGTAAGACGTAAGGAAATTATGAAACTGCCACACTGACAAGCTGATATGTCCTTTTTTATTCACAATCTCCTCGTCGCCGGCAGGTACAGCACTAATTTTCATGTGTTTGTGTGTTCTGATCTCACGTGGCGATTGCGCATCTGAACTCCACAGCAACTTGTTTGCTTATCACTCGTAGTGCGTCTGTTTGTGATCCAGGGATGGAGCGAGCTTGAGAGTTGTTCATGCAACCGAACTTCATGTCTGTTTACATTTTAATGCATTTAAGTTAAACTATATCGAGAGTTATATCGAAAAAAAATTTCTATCGTTATCGAATAAGACGTACCGTCGATAAATATCGATATCGTTTTATCGCCCAGGCCTAGTTGCTGCTGTTGGTTATTGCTGCTGCTACTGTTATTGCTATTGCCGATGGTTATTGCTGCTGGTTATTGGTTATTGCTGCTGGTGTTGGTTATTGCTTCTGCTGTTGGTTATTGTTGCTGTTGGTTATTGCTGTTGCTTCTGTTATTGCTGCTGCTGCTGCTATTGCTACTGCTGTTGGTTATTGCTGCTGCTGCAGAGCAAGTATGGGACTTGCTACTTCTAATACATACACGACACGCTGCTGTGAGCAAGTAAGACATGTTGCTGCTGTACAATATAGCATACATGAATTTCCCATAGCAGATCTATACAGGTGGAGCTGGGGAAGGTGGAGGGTTTCAGAAAGTGCACTGCAACTGCTACAGCAAATGCTGACCAAGGATTTGAAGGCTGAGCAGTGAGCTCACTGGCTACTGATACAGCAGGAACCAATCAACTGTGCCCTATAGAGAATGATGTGATTGCAAGCAGAAAATGTGAACTGCGTAATTGTGTTACAGGGCTGTTTTAATTCTTCAGCACAAAAAAAAAAGTCTTCTCTAGAGCTGCTTTACAGCTGAATCTAATTCATTTATTAATTGATGAACTTTGCACTGCTATTGAACTGAAGTGAATCAACACTGAACTGAAATGAGCTGAATAATGACTCTATTGTCTTTTTAGAGCTGGTTTAGTTGAACCGAGTTTGAACTTTTGCAACATTAACACTATTTCCCTGTTTATTACGGTGAAGCTGCTTTGAAACAATCTGTATGGCTTAAGCACAATATATAAATAAATGACTTGACACACCTTAAAGTTGTAGGTGGACTGTGGCCTCCTCTGCGTTTCCATCTTCGGCTGTTCTGAGATCAGTTTTGCTCCATTGTTTTCACTGTATGTGCTGTAGAGACACGACACAGGTCTCTGGACGGATTTACCGTCCATTTTAGCAATGCCGAGCCGTTCAGGAACAGTTCTAGGTGAGAGTAAAATGTCCCGAGGCATGAGCACCGGTTGTTCCGTGAACATTGTTGCTTCGTGAATTGATTTAGATCTTGCCCGTGAATCATTGGGGTTTAAGGTGAAGCTCTTCTTGAGATCAGGCTGCAGACTTCCACTCTCACTCTGGACCTGTCGGGATTTGGTGCGCCAGTCCAAGACCGACTGACCGTTTCTCCGGTTCGCCTCATTCAGTTCCTGATACTCGTAAGTCTCTCCTTCGGCTAACTCACCCAGACGCCCCAGAGACTGCGCTCTTTTCCGCAAAGATGGGCTGGTTCTCCTTAACGAGTTTGAGCTGGTAACAGAGAGTCGACTCATCTGAGCGATCGCAGCAGAAATGTAGTCCTCGTGTCCGATGAAACTGCCACGCACGATGCTCTGGAAAAGAGAGTTTAACACGACGTCAAAACTGACTCTATTAACTCTATTTTAAAAGATAATTAATATTCAGTAACATTATAGATTTGACTGCACTGACATAAGATGAGAGAAAAAAAAACTTGAACCGACACTATTACTATTGGCTGCTTATAGTTGAATAAATTTTGTTTTGTAATTGAAGAACTTTGCAGCATCGATGCTGTTATTGAACCGAATTGAGATGAAAAATTGTTGTATTCTGCATAGAGCTGCTTACAGCTGAATCGAATTTGTTTCGTAATTCATGAACTTTGCAGTGTTGACACTGTTAATGAACTGAACTGAATCAACATAGTAGAGCTGCTTTACAGCTAAAATTGAATTAGTTTTATAATTGATGAATTATAAATTAAATTACCCCTGTTATTTTCCTGTTTATTACTGTGAAGCTGCTCTGTATTGTATAAAGTTTTTATACTGTATAAATTAAGTTTTTACTTTCTCAGAATGGTACGAAATAGGGGTGTAACGATTCACTCGTTTTCTCGATGCATCGATTACAAATCCTGCCGATGCATATGCATCAATCTTAAAACATGTTTTTTGAATCATTAATTTCGGTTGATAAATTTCTACAAAATGGCCATTTTTAGGCTATTAAAATAGAGTTAAGTAGCATAATTAAGAACTAAGATGAACTTACATTAACAATGGACAAAAGGTTGTTTTTTGCCCTTACTCTCTGACCTCCTGAAGGTCGCTGAGTAATACGCACCCCGACTAAGACACACTGGGGAAAGCATTTCAATAACCTTAATAAATGCATATAAAAATGCAGAATCGAATCGAATTAATCGAATCGCATCGAATTTTAATGTGAATCTGAATTTGCAAAAATCGTTCTTGAATCGAATCGAACACCTATGAATCGTGAATCGAATCGATGTCTACCCAAAGATTCACAGCCCTAGTACGAAACTTTTGGCACTTGCTATGTGAACACACACACACAAAAAAAATCATGGACATGATTCGAAAAGGTTAAATGGTCCTGAAAAAAAAATTTTACTCCTTACGGTCAAAAATTAGCACATTGGAAATGAATGGGAAACAAATTTCATCTAGTGGAAGCGTTTGGTACTGCGCCCAAACAAAATCTTACTAAAAGCTCATTTTTTGAGATATCAACCTCAAATTTGGCACACAACTTATTTAGATTTACAGCTTTGATTTTCCTCACAGTTTTAGAGTAAAATGTGTTTTGGAAAACAAATATTTCATATAAAAATTGAAAAAAGCATTTTTCATAATAATAAACTTAAAATTCAATAACTTTTCATTTCAGCAATAATCTGCCAAGTGTCGTCTTTAAAAAGAGACCAAACGTTCAACATTTATGACAGTTTAAGTTGGAAATTTCATTTTCAGGCCTATGATCAAAAAGTGAATCGTGGATCGTAACTACTGCATAAATGTAATTTAGTGTAATAAAAACCCCAAAAATACAAAATATTATCAAATTAAAATATAGTATAGCAGGCAACATTTGAAGTGGATCAAAACCTTTAATCAAAGTTGTGCTAAAACCTTCTTCTTAGGACAACTTTGATGAACTTTTTTGATCCACTTCAAATGTTGACTACTGTACATTAATTTCATTGAAAATAAAAAAAAGAAAAAGCGAGGAGCATGAGAGGGTTAAAAAATGTTAGGCGAACATGCAACTAAAACATTTCAGGTAAAAATATTCCATGAGCAATGTTTTTTAAACATTATTAAAGACCAGATAACGCTGAACAAATGTTTTATTAACATTACTAGAAGAACAACTGTTCATAACTTTGAGAGAACCTTGCCACAACGTTCTGAGAACGTTCCCTGTTAGCTGTGACTATCATACAGTAGATCAGTACTGCACACTCAGAGAAGCGCCATATGCAGGAGGCAGATGCAATTACATAATTCATGTGATGCATGAGCACTTTAATTACACTGGCTATGAACACTTCACATTCCAGCTGTTCAGGAAACTTTAGCCAGCGGGAACAACATGCCTTTCAGATGAAGATGGCGCTTCATCACGCAATTAACAAAAATCCAGTTCATGTCTTTGAAGATTACAGTTGATAGATCTTTATATACAAGCAATTCTTTATTTATAGGGATCATTTTAAAGAATTATAATCTATAAACTCCAGAATTGTCTTTATTAACGCTATCAATACCATCATATTTCATCATGTAAGTATTTTAGAGAACGATGAGTTTTTCCCCTCAAAAAATGATGCTGTAAAATTACTTGATTTTTAACCCATTCTAACTGAAGTGATGTTGAGTTTTACTTGATCTCAAAACTCAAGTCATTTTGTGGGATGAGACATTACTACGACAAACACAGATTGATTCTTCTCACACTGAAACAGCATGTCTCAATATTTTAAACTGGACACAAGAAAGCAACAAATAAGATGAAGCAGCTCCTCCTAGAGTAAATCGTTACGTAACAGCAGCGTTGAGCAGGTCTATCAGGTCATAATTAGTGAATAGAAAGGCTTAGTGTCACATTCTTACAACATTTGAATGTTGTAGCTGATACATGAGAACCCTGGGGAAATGTAACAAAGACACTGGCTTATTTATAAACCAAACCTCCTCCTAACCTGTTTAACAGACATGTGATTATTTACAACTAGAGCCGCAAACATGAACGCGAAACAAACTTTCTCAGGGAAGAAAGATTGTCTTTGTGTGAAGATCTTAAAGAAATTACAGTAGGTGCTGTAAAGAATTTCACAGCAAAATCAAAAGACCTGATATTTTTGCTTAATTGTGATAAAATAGTCGCTAAATTTTGCATTTAATGCTAAAAAATATATAATTTTCTTTAAGCAATAAAGAATTACTCTTTTCTTTTGATTTTAGAGTGAAATATGATCACCTACCTAGAGACTACATATAAAAACTGCATAATATTGTTAAAAATAGAATGAAATGAATGAAAATGTTAATGAATTAATGAAAGTATTAATGAAATATATATGCAGTGAAATGTTATGCAAAATAATATCAACTTTGCCTGATATTTTTGCTTAATTATCATAAAATAATGTCACTAAGTTTAGCAAATAATTGTAAAAAGTTTCTTTAAGCAATAATTGAATTGTTTTTTTTTTATTTTGGGGTGAAATATGATCTGGACATGTGATATTTTGTGATATTCACCTATAATAATTGCATAATAATGTTAAAAATAGAATTGCATTAATAAAATATCTATGCAATGAAATGCTATGCACTATAATATCAAATGTATATTTTTTTGACTGATATTTTTGCCTAATTGTCATAAAATAATGCAAAAACATATATAATGTTCTTTAAGCATTATATATATATATATATATATAAATTATATTATAATTGTTGTATGTATCATTTACTACTTTATAGTTTATCTATACGTTAATTAAATGCAAACATGTCAAATATATATAACAAAATAGCTCTGATACAGAAGCACATATTGTCATAAACATCAAACGCAAACATGTCTTCTTCTGACACTGAAGGAACATGCTTTACTTTACCTTCTTTGGTTTGAGATGCACCTGAGTGACTCTGGACGGATCCACCACAGGTTTGGGTCTCTTGAGCGTTTCTATGATGCTTTGCCATTGGGGCGGCAGACCGACAAAACAGCCCTGAACCGGGTCGAAGGACGTGTGCACCCTGTGCTCGAAGTTCTTGGGCGAGGAGATCTCCATCCTCCTCTTCTTCTTCTTCCTCAGGAACATCCTGACAGCCTACGGAAAACAAGAGTCGGTCCCATCATGAAACGACACGCTCAGTTTCTCCAGCAATGCCATGTGGTCGCATTCACAACATGCAGTACATATCCAACTGAAGAGAAGGCAAAACAAGACTCAAAAGAGAGCGGGGACAGGTGTGACACTAGCTGTCAATCTGACACCTGAGGACACGCCCCTTCCTAAAGCAGGGACATGCACAACTCTTTCAAACCTGACACCGTGAGCGTCCTGTTACATGATAGTTGTAGATCGAGTCTTTACTAATGCATATTCAGTGAACCGGCTCGATACTGCTGCAGGTTATATTGAGGACACAGTCAACCAATGAAAGTGACCACAGAAAGAACAAATGTCCTGATTCCGGGTACATTGGATTTTCCAAGCCTGTAGGAATCAATTTCACCCTATAAAGCCTGTATTATATATTTGATATTTAGGTCAATGACGTGACGGGTAATTTTTTGTCCAAAGGCCTTAATAATAAAAAAACAAAACAAAGATATGACATCCAAAGTATGTAAGGTAGTACAACTAGATCTCTTTTATTGAATCCAAAAGGTTTTAATTATATTTTTCTACATATAAAGGTATTTTAAAGATTTTGAAGTGTCAAAAGGTCATTCGGTTTAACCGTTCCAAAGTCCAATACAGCCATTTCATTTGTGATAAAATATCTTAAAATGTAATAAATGTATATATTTTTTATTCTGGCATGATTTTATAACATCATATATCAACATAGTGCAAAATGATATTAAAATTATGTGTAGAAGTCGTTGCTTTGTTATGAGAAAGAATGTCCGGAAAAATGAATTTCATTGATGTCATTCGGAGTAACCAATATAAAGGGACCATTTTGGATCAAGTCATGTGGTCAGTATCATGTGACAGGATGTGACATCATTCAGACACCTGCAAAGGACCACATGGTCATGAAGCAAAGTAACTAACTCTCTCTTAACTATTTGAAAAATTCATGTTTTCACTTGATCATACGCATGTCCCGAAACATCAGGTCATTCGGTACAACCGCTATAAAACATGAAAAATGTTGTAATATTTTAAAAACTTGTACTAAATATAAAATGTTTGATTGTCCTTTTGCTAGTTAGCTAGATATCAGCCTGTTAGCATCGTTTGAAAATATCGTCATTCGGTAAAACCAAAATTTTTGTTAAACCGAATGACTTTTTTGGTGACAAATTTTGTCCATCTTGTAAAAAATGACAAAAGCAGTGTTAACTGATTATAAAAACCACATGATCTCATTGTTAACACTTAATAAAACTTCAAAATTAATTATATCTCCATCATATTTTTTTACACTTTTAAAAACCTTATTCGACAATGACCCATTACTCATCTAAATGACCAAAACCAGTCGCACACAATGTCCTCCAGTCCTTCTGTCGTCTGATTGATAGCTTAGATTTTTTTTCCCGGTAAAAGTCTTTCAGTATAATTGTACAAACGTCCTCCTTCAGCTCGTGCTTCACGTGTCTTTCTACTGTCAAATCTGCACTGATTTTATCAAGTAAACGTAAGAATAACTTTGATATTGTTAGTAATATTTCAACCTCAGTTCACTTGATTATCCAGACATCATTTATTAGAAAAATCATGAGTATCAAATATGATCATCATCTCTTGAGGAAGGTTTATTTGCTCAATCATCAATCATCTTACTAGGACATATTACTGGCAGATATTGATATTTATATGCATTTTATGTCAGTATCTGTTATACAGATCTCATTGATTTACATTACCTTACTTTTTATCCAAATAAATACCAGAATCTGCGCCAAATTGCAAATTTTTGCTCATTTTGTGCCTCTGAATAAAACTGAGCTGATTTTTTTCCTCCATATTCTCACTATATGAGCCATAAAAGCATCAAACATGATACAAAAAGATAAAACACATGTACAAAATTTTTGTTTAACTTTTATCATATGTCAGGTTTTACAGGGTTAATATCTCAGACATTAATGAGATCAAATTTGCCACTCCCAAATATTTCCTATTAAATTCTCTCAAGATCAAATGATCTGAGCAATATTTCTTTTACTGTATTGACTGTATTTGTGTCTAAGTAAACTGTAAATGAGAATGAAAGCTTAGAAACGCTTCTCCGGCGCAGACGGCCTCTGCATTAACCCGATCAATAACATCACCAGCCGCGTCTGTCTGCGTGGATGAACAGATCGACTAGTATCTGATCGACGTTCGACTGTATTAGTTTTTATCCTCCGGTGACCCTCAACATGTCCTGACGCATGAAGTAAAGGGGAAATATAAGATATAAACGATGCCATTTTTATGTAGTACCGCACTGTAAAAAAAAAAAAAAAAAAAAGTATTTTTACAGAAAAAATACTGTAAACAAAAGCTACATTTACCATACTGCATACAGTAAAAAATTGTAAATGGTCATGTAATTTTATTGTAAAATACTGCCAAAAAGTAAAAACTCTGAATTACTGTATAATTTCCCAGAAGTCCCAGCGTGACTCATAACAGGGCTCCAGACTGGGCCTTAAAACGGTCGCATTTGCGACTAAAAATATTAATTTGCGAGTGATATTCTTGCCATTGGTGACCATACAAATTCACACCTTATGACTGTAAAATTTGCATGTTATTTGCGTGTTCTGTGACCAGTAGCCTATCACATCATTTGCTGTGTTGACGTAATTAAATGAGATGCTGCGTGTGAATGTTTCACTGAGTTAGAGCGGCGAAATATGAACAGGTAAGATATCACACACCAAACAGACGCCAAAGAACTAGAGCTGATGAAAGCCGACTGTGTTGTCATTGCGTCGGTGCAAAACAGCTGCATTTGCGTAGGAGACAACTGCCTATTTCTTCATATAAATTCGTCTATATTCGTCATTCAAAAGGGTAAACCGGCTCTACAGACTGCAGATACACATACAATGCATCGCGTGCTTACCGTTTTGAATATCAATCACTTTCATTATTCCACTCCGCTCATGCTCATCATATCAATTTAAGGTCATTAAAAGTCTTCAGTGCCTTAAACAGTGTAACAAGAATATAAACGATCATTTTAAAGCGTCTTATATTTTGTGGATGGAAAAACAAATCGCGATACTCCCTAATGTGATTATTATTAATTTCATTAAATAAATGTGAGCGCTGCATGTTTTAAAGTCAACAGATGGCGCTGTTGCGCGTTCTTCAGAGCAGCTCGCATTCAGTGATTAGCGCACATTTGTCAACCGATTGCTTATGAACTAATGCTGATCAATTATCACAAAGTTTACTTTATATTATTTATATTATATTATATTGTAAACGGTTGTAGCAACGTAATTTTTTAATCCTCGTCCGAACTTGAATGAGCAGCAAAAGTAAAGCACAGACATTTCAAAATAAGAGTCCCGCTGTATTTCAAAGTAATCAAAGCAGTATGTATATCAATTGCCCCTGTTTGTTATTTGGTTACACAAACCAAATTTAATATATTTATATATTTATTTCCATATATTTATATTTATTTTCATTTGATTCAAAGTAAACTGTTGTAGCTTCAGGAAGGAAGGACTAAGAACATTATTTAACACATATTATTCAATATAAAGATTTTACTAGCATCAGGGTTATTATAGTTAACTAAAACCATTAAAAACATTTTTTAATTGCTTGAAATAAATGTTAATACTAAAATAAAAATATATACAAACTAAACAGACATGTTTAAAAACAGCAAAAAATAAAACTAAAAACAAAAATTAAAACTTAAAAAATGAAAGGAGAAAACATAAAAATCTAATCGGATTCAAAATATTAACAAAAACTATAATAGTATTAAGTGAAAATAGTGACATTCATTTCCCAGAAAAGTCACCAGATGAAAAAGCTGAAACTGTAAAGGGGAGATATATAAACACAACAGGATGACTAAAAGTAAGTGATTTAAATTGTTGTGTGGCTCTTTTCCCCCTATAGGAGCCAATGGCTCCTTAATGAATTTTTTTGTCTGGAGCCCTGCATAACATATGATTATATTTTATTTAAATAACTGAATCTTATTTTTGTTATCATTAATGTACATTAGGGTGTTTTGTGTTATTCTGTTAATGTTTAGTGCTTTATTTAAGTGTCCTTTGTGTTACTCTGATAACACGTGTTTTCATCATATGGTTTTCTGTTTTACAACCTGTAGTTTTATGCTGAGTAATTTGCGCTTCCTAATTTGTTTAGCCAAATCATCCATGTTGTTTAATGCAGGATAAGGAGTCTGCCAGCTAACAAAGTTCTAAAAACCTTTTGCTAACGTTCCCTTTAATTTATGAAACGTTATTTCTGAGTGTTCTCTGAATATTCAAACCATCTAGTTTTTTTAATGTTTCATTAAGGGAATGTTACTTTTGAATGTTCTCTGAATGTTCTTACATTTAAAAAAAATGTTAGACAAACATCCAGCTAAAACATTTCAGAACCTTCCTTTAACAAATTTTGAGAACATCATTCAAAGGCCAGATAACTCTGAACGAACGTTCTATTAATGTTACTGGAAGAACGTTTCCAGCTCAGTTCATAAACTAAAACTACACAAACACAAGCCAGTGGATTTCCATATATGACACAGTGTGTCTGTAAACTCACACTGAGCTGTCAATCAATATTTGCAACCAAGGCTCCTTGGAAATATGCGAGTCTGCCTGCATTTATCGAAACCTGAAATGCGTCGCTCCAGGTACGTTTTGCTGCACTCTCCAGGTCACATGTCCACAGGAGGTGCTATAAGCAATATAATTTTTTCTCCATTGCAGAGGCGGGTTTATTACACAGCCCAGTCTCATAAAAAAAAGTACAAATGTTTATAAATACTTATTTAGTCGGTGAATATTGAATTCATGGCTGTATTCAGTTGATTCGATAGTGATTATAATCACTGAGATTATAATACAACACAAACACACCATAAAATGATCAAAAAGTAACCCATTTTATTTGTGAACTGTAATCCAAATCTTCAGAATTCATTGTGTTGTGTGAGAAACAGACCCAAATTAAGTCTTTCTCCATTTCCATCCTACTTTTTGAAATAAATTATAGTCATAACACTAGTATGACTGTTATATTTTTCTTTATACTGTATGTATTTCTGCGAAATGGTTAGGTTTAGAGGCTCATAAATATCTATAAAATAGTATATTGTAACTAAAATTATTGTTAATGTACATTTTTCTGCCTTGAAATGTGTTTATGTTTAGGTTTGGGATAGGGTTAAGGAATCTAAAATGTCTCTATAAAATGGTAAAAGAAAATGTAAGTATATAAATGTATTTATTAGGTAAAGGATTTGTAATTATTTTATGTTTATATAAATACATAACAATGTTAATGTTTTATATGCTCTTAATACGTCCATATTTGTATGTTTCAGCACTTATTCAAACATACGGAAAAGTAATTTTTATGCAAATAACACTGGGTTGCATATTTGCCCACTAGTGAACATTAAACAGTGAACAATAAATATGCAAAATAACCAGAGAAGACATCATGAACACATGACAATTTCATTTTTTTATACTATAAAATATTTATAATATCTTCAGCCACAGTCGTCAAACATAATGTGAAGCATGTAATTTCTGTAAAAAGCTTTATGCCTGATTTATTCATATGTTCTTTTTATTAGTTCAATAAAAAAGTTAAAAGGTATACTGATATCCAATAATTGTTTGTATATTATGGCCACTAGCTGATATGATGGCCAATATAAAAGTCTGTAGTGTTTTGCTGGTGTTTAACAAATAATATTTACACTAAGGATATTACACAGGCTTGAATAAAAATATTATAATGTACAATGTACAAAATGTTTTACTACTTTTTAAACTATATATTGCATCCATATTAAATCTCAAATAATAATAGTAAGAATAATAATTTAAAAAACAATAATAAAAAAATAAATATTTAAAAGAAAATATCTAATTAATTACATGATGTGGCGATTAAACACACATCAAATTTGGTTGAGAAATTACCTCAAAAAGATCATTTAAAGTCATTATTGTAATGAGAAAAGCATCAAAAAGACATTACAAAAAGTAGCTTAACAAAAAAAAGTTTTTTATTTGATTCTACATAGAATTTATTACACAAACTTTTAGGCTTCAACGGCCATGAGGTTGAGTAAATAAATTTAAATTTTTGGGTGAACTATACCTTTAATGGTTTTTTTTTTTAAATATGGAAATATGATTTTTTATTTATGAAATGACACTCTAAATAAAAAACTAAAATTGCCAGTAGGTGGCAGTCAATGTCTTAATGAGTAAGTTATTAATTTGATTCATTGAAACAGCTGATTCATTTAGTAATTGAGTAAATGGCTCTCTTCATGAATGAGTCATTGAATCATTGGTTCACCTGACTGATTCGCTCAAAACGCGGATTGATTCAGAAACGAAACACAGCTGTGCGCTGCTCGGAGACGCACAACAGTTCTGCTCTGGCTTTATAGATAATATTTTTGTTTGCAAAATTGTGCAGAAACAGACAATATTGTGTCTAAAATATCACAATATTAACTTCTTATTTATTGAACTGTTGTATATCAATATCACATTTGCGCAAAAACAGCACTCGAGTGATATTGTGCTCGTTACTCGTGTGATATTGCTTAACTATATTATATGATATAAATATGATACAAAAACTCAAACAGGGGCATTTTTGCCCTGATACCTTGAATTTTAGAGTCATTCTGAACAGCAGACGTGACATTAGACAGTCTTACCTGTGCAGTTGTGTTTGATTCCCCTCAGTTCAGCTCGTTCATCTCCTCTTTCACTGGACCCTGATCAGGAACACAATATATCAGTGAGAAAAAGGAAATGTTTCATGGCCTTATGCGTCTGTCCTATTATCGCCTCCATCCAGAGTCAATGTCCTGCGTCTCTGTCCTGTTTATTCAGCGGGTGTGGAGAGAAACACATGACAGACGAGGAGCGTTTACACACACTCATGAAATGTGTCTACTCCTACACTGCCTTTGGTTTCCTGCAACACGTCGTGACATGATCGCACTGAAAGAGTCCTACATCTGAACATGCCATGATGGATCAGATACCAGCAGCAAAACCTTTAAGAAAACCACTAGTTATAATCGTTAGGGCCTTTTTAATGGGTGTGCAGATATTTGAACTATATATTCAGACAAAATGCATGTCAATATACAACATTAGACAGCTTGGGAACGCCCATTTTTGCAATGTTTACTCAAATTGTGCAAGAAAGCAGGAAGTCAAAATTATTTAACAAGTCTCATCCTTTATAACATAGTTGAGAAACAGTATATGCAAAGCTTGTGTCATATATATTTATTGGACATTGAGATTTCTGTGTTGGCAAGCTAATTTAGATTAAATTATGGAAGTTTCTTTCCGCCATGGAATAAAAAAATAAAAAAGGTAATTTGGACTTTATCTCAAAATTACTTTAAGTTGCGAGTTTATATCAAGCAATTCTGGGACGAAAGTCAAAACTGCGAGTTTGTATGTCTTATTTCTTGCAATTCTGACTTTTTTTCTCATTTATTAGAAATGTCTAAATAATGAGATATAAAGTCAGAATTGCATGAAATAAAATCAGAATTGCGAGAAATAAACTCAGAATTGCCAGAAAGAAAGTCAGAATTGCAAGAAATAAAGTCAGAATTGTGAGAAATAAACTCAGAATCGCAAGAAATAAGATTTCAGATTTGTGAGATATAAACTCGGAATTGCAAGAAAAAGTCAGAATTGCGAGAAATAAAGTCAGAATTGTGAGATATAAATTCTGAATTGCGAAAAATTAAGTCAGAATTACCAGAAATAAAGTCGGAATTGCGTGATATAAACTCGGAAATGCAAAAAATAAAGTCAGAATTGTGAGACATAAACTCAGAATTGCAAGAAAAAGTCGGAATTGCCAGAAATAAAGTCGGAATTGTGAAATATAAACTCGGAATTGTGAAAAATAATGCCAGAATCGTAAGAAATAAACTTGGAATTGCGAGATATAAAGTCGTATTTGTGAGAAATAAAGTTGGAATAGTGAGATATAAACTTGGAATTGCATGAAAAAGTCATAATTGCGAGAAATAAAGTCAGAATTGCGAAACAAACTCTGAATTGCGAAAAATAAAGTCAGAATTGCAAGATTATACTCCGAATGGCAAAAAATATAGTCAGAAATGTGAGATGTAAACTAAGAATTGCGAAAAATAAACTCCATTGCGAGATATAAACTCGGAATTGCAAAAAATAAAGTCAGAATTGTGAGAAATAAAGTCGGAATTGCGAGATATAAAGTCAAAACTGTGAGAAATAAAGTCAGAATTGCAAAAAATAAACTCGGAATTGTGAGTTATAAAGTCGTATTTGTGAGAAATAAATTTGGAATAGTGAGATATAAACTTGGAATTGCAAGAAAAGTCATAATTGCAAGAAATAAAGTCAGAATTGCGAAACAAACTCTGAATTGCGAGAAATAAAGTCAGAATTGCGAGAAATAAAGTTGGAATCATGAGAAATAAACTCAGAATTGCAAGAAATAAACTCGGAATTGCAAGAAAAAGTCGGAATTGCCAGAAATAAAGTCAGAATTGCATGATATAAACTCGGAACTTCAAAAAATAAAGTCAGAATTGCGAGATTATACTCCGAATGGCAAAAAATATAGTCGGAATTGTGAGATGTAAACTAAGAATTGCAAAAAATAAACTCCATTGTGAGATATAAACTCGGAATTGCAAAAAATAAAGTCGGAATTGCGAGATATAAACTCGGAAATAAATTCGGAATTGAGAGAAATGTGAGATAAAAAGTCACAATTACCTTTTTTTCCATGGTGGAAACAAGCTTCCATATTAAAGGGCAATTAAATGCAGAAATTTATTTAAAGTGCATGCAAAAAAAAAATTCATATAAATATCTATTTTTATGTCAATGTTATTCATCATATACTTAAAAAAAGAAAACTAACCAAAACCTACAGTAAATATCTATAACATTATCTTAAAAACTCGTTTACATTTATGCATTTAGCAGATGGTTTTACGCAGAGCACCTTACAAAAGAGGAACAAAAATAAGTTTGTGAAAGAGCCAACAATATTTGTAATATAAAATGCCTGATTTATCAGACAAACTCAATCCTGTTTTCCTCTACAAACATGTGTTTCTGATGTTTTCTTGACGATCAACACTCAATGAAGTGCACATACGACACAATGAGATATAATGTTCCTGATCAAGTAACTTTAGAGACTGAATCCTCTGCAGCTGCATACTGTATGTGTCACGTTACCTATAGATACACCCTGCCTCTGTTTTTCAGAGATACATTTACACTAACCAAACTGGTTAAGGATTTCATTACCAGAGTTGTAACTTTCACAAGCTTTGGGCTTTGTAACGTATCCATCCAAACAACACATGAAACACAAGAACGGAAGAATAAGATGGATGGTTTTTTACTATTAAACCTTAAATATTGATGCAATATTGTAATTTTTGTGATATTGTTGTAACTGTGACAGGATTTTCCATATCTGATATAATTTCACACTGAATGCACATTATATCTCATAATAAGTTGCAGAATTTAGAGTTTTACCAATCACTTGACTAGTTGAATTTGCAATATATGAAGCTGGAATTACATTTAGAGATTTTAAGATGCAATTGCAGTTCAATTCCTCCATATGTCGTGATCATCTGTGTTTAATCAAGTTACAGCCAATATAGGTTATAAGTTATGAAAAGGTTTAAAACTCACCTTACATTTTTCTTTCTTCATCAAGCCCAAGTTGATGTGAAATCCATGTCCAGGAATGTCACGCTCTGTTTGGACAAGTAAAAGATCAGCCTCAACAAAACTACTACATCTTTATGCATTATTGCACAGGGTTTGAGCAACCTGATCAAAACACACATGATTGAAACAGAAAATTAAACAAGCAAATGATTGTGTGACTCCTGTCGAATGTTTAAATACTTAAATTTACTGTTATTTACAGCTAAACTTCATTTATTCTTAACAGGGTTAATCGCATTACAACATCCAGGTCAACCCAGAATTAAAAAAATATATATTTTAAGAAAATTAAGTCTTTTAGGACCATTATCATTTATGCACATACAATTATTTCAATATTTTCATTTTACTTTTGAGTTTTTGTCCCTTTATAATTCTCAATGATTCTTATTACAATACAATTAAAGGTGCAATATGTAAGATCTTCTGGTCGCTAGAGGCCTATTCAAAACAAAGGCGTAGCTTGATGATGCCAAGTTTGAGTGTGGAATCTTGGGACATGTGGTCTTCACCTCAACGGCCGGTGGAAAACAATTGGGATAGGACTCGGGAAGAAATCATGTTCATGGATGTGATTATTAACGTTACTGTAGTATGAAGCAGAGCAGGACCGAGTGTTGTGGGAGCTGAACGAGGACGCTGGAGCGATTGCACAACACACGCCTCACGAGCAGCGGGACTTTTATTATGACACAGTCGCGGGCGCTGCTTCCGCTTTTCGGGTCATGAGTATGAGGTAACACAGCTCTGTTTATCATATTAGATACATTTGAGTGTGTTGAAAATGATGTTATAACGTTACTCTGTGCGTTCGCTCGGCGGCTGCTGTGAGACACTGTTACACACTGCAGTAAGTTAGATCGATTTTAGATTATCATATTAAATGCTGGATGGCTTGTGTTGATAAATGGCATGCAATTCATTTTAAAACATTGTATGATGGAGAAAATTCTGTATTGCTGTTACTAAAAATAAAGCTGCATCTGATTATGTATGTTAGCTACTTGACAAAATAGTGTTTTTCTCTGAGGCATGGTAAAGCATGGTACTCGCAAAATTAGATTTAAACAATAAGACTAAACGTGTTGAGCTATATAACAATATTTAGTTTTCTGTCTTTAAATATATCAAAACAGTTGTTCCCTTGTCTATTAAAACATGTAAATATTAAAGCGTCTTTGGTGTTTCCATGGTTTCTACAAAATAAAACCGGAAACCGAGGGTAACGCGGGTATGACGCCATTGACAGGTGACTCCTCACACGTCCCGGAGCCTTGGTTAAAATTGCAATTTTCTTACGATTTACAAATAGTTGGAAACATTTGGGATATTGTAAGTACTCAAGTGAACAAAATGGCCTAGTGGTTTTTACAGCAAAATTCTTACATATTGCACCTTTAATGTCTTGTATTACATAAACAAAACACTGTTATACAATTGTTTTTATTTAACTCACCATAAACAAGTCTAAAATTATGCAATTAAAATATGATTGTTTTTCTACATTTACAGTAATGAGAATTTAGAGGCTTGACTGTCATGAAACTAATGTCACACAAACAAAAAAATTCTTTAAATAATTTAAAGTCATTAAAGGATTAGTTCACTTTCAAATAAAAATTACCCAACGTTTTATTCACCCTCAAGCCATCCTAGGTGACTTTCTTCTTTCTGATGAACACAATCAGAGTTATATTAATAAATATCCTGACGCATCTAAGCTTTATAATGGCAGGACCAACGAGTATGAAGCTGAAGAAAGTGTATCCGATCCATCATAAACATACTCCACACGGCTCCGGAGGGTTAATAAAGGCCTTCTGAAGCGAAGCGATGCGTTTGTGTAAAAAAATATTCATATTTAACAAGTAATGAAGTAAAATATCTAGCTTCCGCCAGACCGCCTTCCTTATTCAAATTACGAAAAAAAAAACAGAACTGGCGTCGCGTCAGGCGTAAACGTTTTGAACCGAGAGAGTTTTACTCTTTCTTCATGCGTTGAATAAGGAAGGCGGTCTGGAGGAAGCTAGATATTTTACTTCATAACTTGTTAAATATGGATTTTTTTTTACACAAACGCATCGCTTCGCTTCAGAAGGACTTCATTAACCCTCCGGAGCCGTGTGGATTACTTTTATGATGCATGGATGTGGATGTAGGCGCTTTCTTCAGCTTCATACTCGTTGATCACTGCCATTATAAAGCTCAGATGCGTCAGGATATTTATTAATATAACTCCGATTGTGTTCATCAGAAAGAAGAAAGTCATATACACCTAGGATGGCTTAAGGGTGAGTAAAGCTTGGGGTAATTTTCATTTGAAAGTGAACTAATCCTTTAAGTAATTTGGTAACACTTTAAAATAAGGTTTCATTAGTTAACTACATTAGTTCACATGAACTAACAATGAACAATACTTCAGCATGTATTAATCTAAGTTAACGTACATTTTTGAAATCAAAAGTTGTATTTGTTAACATTAGTTAACGTACAAACAATGAACAATTATATTTTTACTGACATTAACAAAGATAATAAATGCTTTAAAAGTATATCGTTCATTTTATATCCTAACTTGTAAGTAGTCTAAACCACTGATGCAACTGGCCACTTAATTTATTGTAAAGTTATTTTGTTTGTTTTTGAGGTGAAATTTGACCCAAGGGAGTTCAGAGAAATTCAATCACTGTTGTTGCACTGCAAAACTAACAAGAACAACAAATATCTGCCAGTGAGGTAAGAAAAATAATATTGTTCTCCCTTTGAATTGAGTTTGTTTTTCTTACTCCACCGGCAGATAGGTTATTTGTTCTTGTTTTAAGCATAACTTTGATCATTTTTTTAAGTAAACAAAATTTAATATCTGGTCATTTTGCTTCTCAAGTCTTGATTTAAGAATATCTAGATATTTGTACTGAAAAACAAGACAAAAACACTGAGGAAGTGTGATCCTTCTGGATGAGAGTGAATGTAAACGGCTCAGGTGAGAGAAAGCCGCGCGAGAGAACCGGAAAGACGAGGACAAAGCCGCTCACCGCTATCTATTATAACCACATGATCTTCAAGAGCTCGTCCTCCACAACGCTTCACCTCTCATAACCTCGCCCTGCCTTTCTTCTGTCACTGCAACAATGACCAACACCATCCAGACACCTTTACTTAGAAAAGACCGTGTGTGAAAATCCCGAAAGAGAGTTGAATGTGTCTTACCTGAAGCTGAGGATCGCCGTAACGCTCGTGAAGGTCTCTCCCTCTCACACAAACACACGGGCAGTTTCTCCTCAGCATGATCTGCGTGCCGCTGCATGTTCTGAGGCTTTGGGAGCGTCTCTATCCGATCTGAGTCATGACAGACTTCTAGTGTGCTCTTCATGTAGGTCAGAAGTACACCACTAACTTAGTCACTTCCATAAGGAGTCACTCTAAAGGCCCGTTCACACCACAACTATAACGATAACAACACCGTGAAACGATATCGTTAGTACGTTTCACAAACCGTCGTTTACAACACAATTCAAGAAACTGGCGACCGTTGTTGGACAACGATGCTTTGGTAAAACGATTTTGTTTTCCATCTGATGACCGTTAAACATTGACAGCCAATAGGCTTCACAGACTGTGATGACGCGTTTTAACGGTCATCAATATCGTAAATCCTGCAAAGTTTCTTATATTTTCATTTTTTAAAAGATGTGTGTACATTTATAACACTATACTTAGTATTATATTACCCTTTGCATCAAATTACAAAAAACTACTTAACGCTACCGGAAACAATGTCGGAATTGCGAAAAATAAACTCAGAATTACCAGAAATAAAGTCAGAATTGTGAGAAATAAACTCAGAATTGTGAGATATAAACTCGGAATTGCAAGAAAAAGTTGGAATTGCTTGATATACTCATAATTGCAAAAAATAAAATAAAGTATATAAAGAATTGCGAAAAGAGATATAAACTCAGAATCGCAAAAAAAAAAAAAAAACTATTTTTTTGTAATTTGATGCAAAGGGTAATATAATACTAAGTATAGTGTTATAAATGTACACACATCTTTTAAAAAATGAAAATATAAAAAACTTTGCAGGATTTGCGATATTGATGACCGTTAAATCGCAGTCTGTGAAGCCTATTGGCTGTCAGTGTTTAATGGTCATCAGCTGAAAAACAAAATCGTTTTACCAAAGCATCGTTCTTGCAGAATTGCAAGAAATAAACTCAGAATTGTGAGATATAAACTCGGAATTGCAAGAAAAAGTTGGAATGGCATGATATACTTATAATTGCAAAAAATAAAATAAAAAAATAAAGAAGCGAAATAAATAATTGCGAAAAAGAGATATAAAAAAAAATTAGAATTGTGAGAAATATAGGTGGAATTGCAAGATATAAACTTGGAATTGTGAGTTATAAAGTCATAATTGTGAGAAATAAAGTCAGAATCGCAGGAAATAAACTCAGAATTGTGAGATATAAACTCGGAATTGCAAGAAAAAGTGGGAATTGCGTGATATAAACTCGTAATTGCAAAAAATAAACTCAAACTCTCGACGCTAATATTGCTATATCGTTATAGTTATCGTTCTTGGTTCTCCTTAAGAAGAAAATTCTATATAGCACCTTAAAGGGTTCTGTCAGGATTTCAACTTTTGGGATCATTTTATGTAGGCCTATTTAGTTTTTATTCATTTTAATTCAATTTTATGAATTAAACAGCTCGTAAACATATTGTTAGAACAAATTTAAATAAATAACCCATTACCGAGCTAACAGGGAACGTTTTCGGAATGTTCTGGCAAGGTTCTCTCAAAGTTATGAACAAACATTCTTCCAGTAACATTAATAGAATAATCGTTCAACACTATCTGGTTTTTAATAATGTTCTCTTAGCACAAAAACATTATACATCATTCATGGAACGTTTTTTTTTTTTAGTTGGACGTTCGTTTTTATTTAAGGTGTCCTTGATTATGATTTCACTGTTTTAACTTTAGTTAGTGTGTAATGTTGCTGTTTGAACATAAACAACATCTGCAAAGTTACGACACTCAAAGTTCAATGAAAGAGAGATATTTTCTTTTACAGAATTCGCTGTTTAAGGACTACAACAAACGACTGGTAGGGACTACAACGAGCTTCTTCCCGGGTTAGTGACATCACAAACCCTAAAATTTACATAAACCCCGCCCCCGAGAACACACAACAAAGGGGGCGGGGCCATGTTGGTCTGCTTTAGAGAAGAGGAAGAGTTGTTGTAGTAGAGTGTTGTTGACATGCCGTCATTTTACACCGGACTGCTTCACAAACGAGGGTCAATTCAACACAAAAGATTAACATGACGGCACATGCTAGTGGATGAGTTGAATCAACTCCACAGCAACTACATAAATTTATCCACAAACCATTCAGAAACGTCTAAAAGTTATAACTTCTTCCTGAGTCTCTCCATCAGTGTCGACTCCAGTTTGAACAATGTAAGGCTGAACACTTTCGTCATTTTGTCTGCGTGAGATTCTCCAGCTTTGTTGTTTTGAGCGACCGAAGCGTGAGCTGTTAAAGCTCTGCCCTCTTCTGGAAAGGGGGCCGGGAGCAGCAGCTCATTTGCATTTAAAGGGACACACACAAAAACGGCGTGTTTTTGCTCACACCCAAATAGGGGCAAATTTGACAAGCTATAATAAATGATCTGTGGGGTATTTTGAGCTGAAACTTCACAGACACATTCTGGAGACACCAGAGACTTATATTACATCTTGTACATTATAGGTCCCCTTTAAATGTTATTACTTGTTTCAAAACGTTCAGAGAACATTCAAAAGGTAATGTTCCCATAGTATTTGACGAATGATATAACGGAATGTTCCCTTAAGGCTCCCAAAAAACAAACAAACATTACTATTGAGAAATGTGAGAGAACACACAGAAATAGCTTTTTCGTAACTTAATGGGAATGTTAGCAAAACTTTTATTTTTTTAGTTGGGTAAACATGAAAATATTATACAATCATTTAAGACATTCCTCCTTACATAGAACCTTTTGGCATAAATTGAGACAAGAACACGTGTTTTATAGAGAACCTTTTTTTCTAAGAGTGCCTTTTCTAGGAGGAGGAAACATCACACAACAAATCTGTTTAATGCCTCGTTTGTTTCTACGCACCAGTGATATTAAATGTTGAGCAAACAGAGACTGAAACCTTTTGCGATTTTTGATCCTGCACTGCAAACAGTTATCTGACTTTGTATCTTTGTCTTGTTTTCCAGTACGAATATATAAACATTCTTAAATCAAGATACATTTACTTGAGAAGCGAAATCAAGTGAAAAATGTATTAAAATTAAGTGAATTTAAGCTTAAAACAAGATTTAAAAAAAAAAAAAAACAATGCAATGCAATACAATGATGATTGAGGGATGAACAAATAAACCTTCCTCAAAAGATGATAATCATATTTGTAATAAATGATGTCTGGATAATCAAGTAAACCGAGGTTGAAATATTACTAACAATATCAAAGTTATTCTTACGTTTACTTGATAAAAATCAGTGCAGATTTCACAGCAGAAAGACACGTGAAGCATTTAATTTTGCAACAAATCAAGAATATTTAAGAGTAATATGCAATCAAAACACATTTTCATAATCATCATTCTAACTGATTCTGCTTTTGCTTCCATTTCATTGATTTGACTGAAGCTTTTTGAAAAACCTCAATAAATGAACAGACAGGATCGTGTTTGGATTATTTCATCAGTCTGAATCCCTTTTCCAAACTATTCCAGACAACTAAAGGAAGTTGACTCAGGAAGAAGAAACATTTCAGGACCACTGAAGAATTTGCGACACGCCCTTGATGTGTAAACGTGTCAGCTGAAGATCTGCACTGACACGCAGCTGATGATGATGCAGATCCAAGAGTGAACCAGAGCACTCGTTTACGGCTAAACGAATGGCTTGTTCACTAGTTCATTACCAGACATGAAAGTTAACCTACTAAATCTGTATAACTGGTGAAGTTCAATACTCAGCACACTGGAAAATGAAAGTAATGCAGCGTATTACATTTTGGGAGGTCAAGGTTTGGCTGGTAAGCAGGGTCCATCGACAACTGCCATAAAAGCATTAGAACATATAGTCGCAATCTTAACACAGTAACACAAGACACTTACCCAGCAGCTGATCTTAGCAGGTGTGTTACTCTGGTCAACAATGAATAACTCCAGAAGTCATTTAACTAGCAAAAGAGCTCTGAACGCCCTGTGGATGTCAAACATTAACATTTACAGTGTGAGAGATGTGTGTGTTCATCCATCTGTAGGATTCAACAGCTCTGATGTGTTTGTTCTCTAAACAAGGATTATTATGGACGACTATACAATCCACGCATTTTACAATAAGGTTGCATTTGTTAAACTAAAAATGACAAATAGTAACGCGTGTAATAATCTTAATGTTCATTTCAACATTTACTAGTACATTTTAAAATCAAGAGCATTTTTTAATATTGTAGGTTGCATTTGTCAACATTATTTAACATGAACTAACGATCAAAAATACTTCTAAAGCATTTATTAATCTTAATTAATGTTAATTTCAGCATTCCACTTATATTATTGAAATCAAAAGTTGTATCTTTTAATATTATTTAAAGGAACACTCCACTTTTTTTGAAAATAGGCTCATTTTCCAACTCCCCTACAGTTAAACAGTTGAGTTTTACCGTTTTCGAATCCATTCAGCCGATCTCCGGGTCTGGCGGTACCACTTTTAGCATAGCTTAGCATAGTTCATTGAATCTGATTAGACCGTTAGCATCTCATTAAAAAATGACCAAAAAATTTCGATATTTTTCCTATTTAAAACTCGACTCTTCTGTAGTTACATCGTTGTACTAAGACAGACGGAAAATGACGGAAAAATATCATTGCTCCTGCTGCAGCCATGGTACGGCAGCAAAGTTCCTTGATCATTACGCCGGAATGAGAGTATAGTTCCTAGCCATATCAGCCTAGAAAATCACAACTTTTCATTTTCCGTCGGTCTTAGTACACGATGTAACTACAGAAGGGTCAAGTTTTAAATAGGAAAAATATCGAAACTCTTTGGTCATTTTTGAGCGAGATGCTAACGGTCTAATCAGATTCAACAAACTATGCTAAGCTATGCTAAAAGTGGTACCGCCAGACCCAGAGATCGGCTGAATGGATTCAAAAACGGTAAAACTCAACTGTTTAACTCTAGGGGAGGTGGAAAATGAGCCTATTTTCAAAAAAAGTGGAGTGTTCCTTTAATGGACCTGAGCTTACATGACCTAACAATGAATAGTTGTATTTTTATTAACTAATGTTAACAAAGATTAATAAATACTATAACAAATGTATTGTTCATTTACTATTAGTCTTAAGAGATATAACCAGAACCCCCTTTTAAGACAAGTCATTTCACTCGGCGGCCATCTTTGAAACACCTCTCGGGCATTCAAGTGCAGCTCCTATCTCTTTGAATGGAGAAACTTCAAATTCTCCAAAGCTGTTCGCCAAGCTTTCGATTAAATTTCATTTTTGAAATCACCAATGAAATCTGACAACAACCGTCTCATAAAAGTTGTTTTTAAACGCTCGAATCGTGACAAAAAAACGTCATTTTTCAGGCACGTTGCTTTTACAACATATCAAATCCATCAGTTCTCACCATCTCCTAAAAGCCAAGCTGATGTTGATTCTTGTTTTATTACGAGCTCTGTCGCGTTCTCTTTTCACCAGCAGACTCTCCTCTATTCAGTGTTTGTTTAAAACAGGTGATTCTCCAGAGGTTGGAGATTTACAAGCTCCATTCTCACTCGTCGTGACAACTAATCTAAGCCACTCCCACACCTGACATGTGTCAAAGTAGCCGGTGCGGTGAGAAATCGAGTCCCCCCCCCCAGGAATTGGGTCTCCTTTAGGACCCAGGCTGTGATGCCTGATCAAAAGTTGTTATCATGATGTCTTGACTAATTATAACCTATTTCACTATTGTATGATGTTTATTACATTAAGTGCACAAACAACATGCTTGAAATATAAAATTAATGCCTATTTATTGCATAATAAAACAAACTGGAAACAGATATTGGAAGCAAAAAACATACCTAATATAAGCTAAGCTGGTTAATCGGGTAAATGTATGCTTTGCTAGTACATAAGCTAACTAAAAAAAACAAAAAAAAAAACAGTAAAAATCCTTGATTTCACAACCTAGAGCTTCAGTTATATACTAGTATATGAACCATGTAATTTAAAAGAAATTAATGGTCAATATAACACATTTTAAACTATATAAATCATAACGTGATTTTGCATTTAGGCGCTAAAAATACTACCCATTAAAGGTACACTATTTAACTTTTTTTTTTGTTCAAAATTAACAATTTAAATGTCAATATATCATCAGACCTTCTTCCAAAATGTGTTTTTGTCTTACCCTGATTTACTATGGTTAGCCTATTATAAGTGTCTATATTTTGAAAATTGCATGCATATCTCGTCATATTTGTAAATAGAGAAAAGTTGCTCTGGTGTGGTGGGAAATTGAGTCCCCCCCAGGAATCGGGTCTCCTTTAGGACCCCGAGTGATCCCATTGGTTCAACGGACTTTTAACTAACAGGACCTTATTGTAAAGTGTTATCAAAAAAAATGCAAACATGAAAAAAGAGTTTGAATGAACTAAATAATTACAAATGCTGCTGCAATGGTGATTCACTCAGAGTAAATTATAAATACCAGAATGCGTCAACTATGAACTATTTGGATGATTAGTATGTTGATTTGCAGGTTTTCAACGCAACATGAGTCAGATAACGGCAATTCAAATAGGTCAAATAATCTGAACACAGAAGAAACGTGTAAAAAACCCCAGAAAAACAAACTAAAGAAAATGTGAGTGGGGTTTACGACTTCAGATTTCATGTCACCATCTTGTGGATACAGTACTTTATGAATAATTTCTTTTAATAATAATTTGTATCTTTTAATTATTATGTAGCAACAGTTTCATAAAAAGCATGATACTTGAAGTTGTTATATAGTGTCATTTACCATTTATTCAATATAAAACACAACCTATCATATCTTAAGTCACTATTTTATATAAAAAAAAAATCTTCTCAAAGACTGTTTCAGATTGATGAGATTAAACTGAGATATCCTTAATTATCAATTAAAAAAACACCCAAGCCTACATTGTGAAAATAGTTTATTAACGTGTATAAACAACAATATATAACATTAATTCCATTATCACTGTTTTACATGGAGTGAAAAGAACATAACATTATTTTATAACAAAATAGTGTAACCTGACTTAAAATCAGGCATTCATAAGCTGTTGCTCACATTACTGATGAGATCGGACAAAACCAGCTTTGAAGACGTTTGCTCTGGATTCAAAATCATGTGGAAAAAGTCCTTCCATAAGGAATTTACAGGAGCGCTGAAAGAAAGAAACACATACATCTGATGAAAAATATCATCAGCTTCACTCAAACACACGCCTACATCTCACAAAAACACATTTGACCCCGAAATCTAGAGCAAAAGACAGTCTAAATATATAATATATATATATATATATATATATATTATATATATATATATATATATGTGTATGTATGTGTGTGTGTGTGTGTCTGTGTTAAAACAGCCTTCATTCTCTGTCTGCCTTCTTTTACCTTAGTGGTGAAATATAACCTGTTTTTGTTCATCAATATGTTAATACAATATTAATAGTTGATGTTGACTGTACCTGTGGTGAGATCCAGAACATTCATCCAAACTCCAGGCCGAATTCTCCAGCGTCACTTTCATTGGTCGATTAAACAGCAGCATGTGCACGATTTCTGCAAGGCCAATCAGATCAACCTGTTGCGGAAGAGCAGAAATTACCAAAAAAATTAAATACAACTACTGCTTTTTACACATTTCATGTATTTGACTGTTCATTAATGATTATCTAGATAAATGTACAAACTGATGCAAATGCTAAACCATGAGCCGACAGCTTTAATACTGGCCTAGTCGAGTAGTTTTAAGATTATATTTTCTTCTGCTTGATTATTGCTGCTGCAGATCAAGTATGGACTATGCATAAAGAGATGTACATCAATCCCGTAGCAGATCTAGGCAGGTGGAGCTGGGGAGGTGGAGGGGCTCAGAGGAACTCTATTGAGACTGTTTAAATGTTGAGCAAGCAATCTCATTGGCTGCAGGATTAGCATGCATACTTGTGCCATGTGATAATGATGTGATATATATATATATATATATACACACACACGGAAGGAAAGAGGGATGAATTTACCTGATAAGGTGAGGCAGAAGGTGACAGAAGACCCCGTTGTATGTAGTCCTGTGCAGACGGAAGATCTTGTGCCGTTTTCACGTCACTCTGGAGCTGTAGATCCACTGCGTTTGAGAAATCTAGTGCTGTAATGCCACTGCGGACACAAACACAGGATGATAACGGGTATCAATACAAAGACCATCCAACAAATGCTTCTGTGTGTATGTGTTTTATTCATGTACCTGAGGTAAAAGTACAGTGATTCTGGCTTCAGGCCTCCATGAACCACCTGACAGGAATGAAACCGCTTCACCAACTCTAGTAACTGAAGGACTATAAGTGAAACATCCTGTCTAGCAATGGGTTCAGAGAGAAGATCCTAAGGGTGGGAAGATGAAAACAGAAATGTTTGATTGAGGACTTGCGGAGGTTTACAAGGAAAAGAAAAAGGAATTCGCGAGAAGAACCTCAATGGTGTCTCCACGAGGAATCCTCCAGAGAGTCATGCAGCCGTTCTCATACACATAGCAGGAGATCTGGGCGAGATGATCCTGTTGATCATGTGACAGTCGAGCTCTGAGCTGCGAGCTGATGAAGAAATCCCACGGCACTGAGGAAGAGTCCAGCTGAACAGGAAAACCACAGGGATGAGTACAGTACAGGATGAGTAAATATGAGTAAACCACAAAAACATGACTAAATAAATATAAGAAATGTGTGTGAGGGGAGAAAAAAATAATAATAATTTATATATATATATATATACACTTTTTTTTTTTAAATTATATATAATATAAAAATATATTAAAAAGTTAATAAAATTAGAGTAAATCATAAATATGAATAAATAAGAAAATATATAAAACAAGAGTGAAAGTATATTATATATATCATAAATAAGACTAAATAGAATAAACAAAATTAGAGTAAATCAAATGAATAAATTAATGTATACAAAATATAAGAAAATATATAAAAGCATAAATGCACAAGAGTAAAAAATATATTGCATAAAAATATAGTGTAAAAATGAAGAGTAAAGTGTGAATATCAGCTTTGCTATCATTAACTAAAACTTATTAATAATTGTTTGGTAACTAAAATAAGGCTGAAATAATATAAAATAAATATTTGATGAAAAACTTATTTATTTCTAATTTACAGCTAAACAGAAATTACAGCTGCATGATTAATCCTTAAAAAAAAAAAAAAAAAATATTGCGATCTCGATTCAAATGCACACGCAAACTTATTCCTAAAATGGCAGCGATTCCATAATACTAAAATTGCACTGTAAAAATATATTATACTAAATAATTAAGTGTCTATTTATTTTCAGCAGTTTTCTGTACATCTCAATTGCCATCATTAAATTGTATTATTTACTACCCTGCCAGTCAAAAGTTTGAAAAGGCCACTCACTATCTAGGGCTCTAAAACATATACTGAAGTGTCACACCTTCAGAAGGACAGCAGCGGTGCTGGACGAGTACAAGGTGAAGTCCTTCAGCGTCCCCAACTTACCGCAGTAAAACAACGTCTCTCCATCTGGAAGTGTGTGGAATGTTCTATTAAACATTTTGACAACAAGTTAATGTAAAAACATTACTGCAGCTGTGCATGAGTTTTACATGTACCGAGATTTAAGTTGCTGCTGGTGTCAGGCAGAAGTCCAGTTTTACGGTGAAAGTTTGGAAACGACGTCACGTCTGCTTGCTGGAACAGCCTGGATCTTACGCCCGGACTGCAGACGTCCTCGGATTCAGTGACTGATAACACACGCGCAAACACAAACATGTTAAAAAGATGCTAGATCATATATCATGGAACTGATAACGTAAGATTTGTGTGCTGTGGGTTCTCACTTAAACATAAACATTGTAATTTTCTTCTAAGTCATTATGAAACCTCTTATTGTTGATAATAAAAAGCTGCATGATTAATTGTGTAAAGATCATGATCTCGATTCAAACACACACCTGATCTTATTCCTAAATGACAGTGATTCAGCTCTATGTCTATTAAAGCTTAGACAAGTCCGATCACAGCGAACATTCTGATCTTTGTTCTGATCCAGAGAGAGCCGTTGTCATGAAACAGCTTCACAAACAGTCTTTTCAACCACACAGAATCATTATTTCTGTCTTACAATCATTCAGATGATCACAGAAGTACTGAGATAAAAGTTTATAGTTCAGATATAAACACTGATGTCTACAGTAGAGATCAAAATAGAGTAAATCACCTTCTGAAAGAAACTTGATGCTTCAAATAAAGATTGTATCATTACAATGATACACCAGTAGGTGGCGACAAGTGACTGTTAAAAAATATATTTGTCATTGAATCATTCATTCAAGAAATGCGTTCAAAAACACTGATTCATCCAGTAATGAAACGAGTCTTTATGAGTGAGTCATTGAATTATTCACTCAACCAATTTTTTTTTGTCAAATAAACATTTTGAAATTGCCATTTTGTCAGAACCTCTAGTTTATTACCTTATTTTTTTTTAGTTGTCTATTCAGAATCGTGATCTTATTTTAAACAAAAAAAAAAAAATTTGATTCTCAGTTTATCCAGAATCGTGCAGCTCTGGTGTACATACATAGGAAAGGAACCTAAACTGATTCTGAATCTGAATCATTTTTAGATCTAAACATCTAAGATTTGAACTGCCATCTAGTGGCCATGAATACAAGTCATGAATGAACAGAAACAACAACAACAAAAAACCCTCAACAGATTAAAGTTGGATGGATAAATTAAGAATCACAATTTTTTGTTTAAAATAGAGATCACGATTCAACCATGATTCTGAATAGACAACTAAACAAAATAACATGCAATTTACTATAGGTTAAATTATTTACTAGAGGTTAATGCTAACTGCTGCAGTCTATGTAAAAAAAAAAAAAAAAAAAATGTAATTATATGAAATATATACATATATATTAAAAAAAAGTTTGAGTGAATGATTCAATGAATCACTCATAAAGACTTCACTTGTTTCATTACTGGATGAATCAGCGTTTTTGAACGAATCTCTTGAACGGATGATTCAATGACAAATACATTCTTTAAAAGAATTATCTATATTCAATAAGGGAACCTATGAACGTGAGCATTATTTCCAACCATTCTCCAGCACAGTCTCTGCTCTCTCCACAGATCGGCTGATCTCGGTGTCATTAAAGCATTTCATGGGATCCTGGGAAAAGGTAGCGAAGGAAGTGCTGCCACACTCCTGACTGATCTCTAGGATAGGACTATAAACACAAAACATGGACAAACAAAAATCAAAAGTGAGATTATAACAGTAAAATGAATGTAACAATGTTCCTGTCGCTTAAACAGAGTGTGGCGCACTTGCAACACCAAGCTCATGGGTTCGATTCCCAGAAGGCATGAACTGATAAAAATGTGTACCTTCAATGCAATGCAAGTTGTTTTGGATAAAAGCATCTGCCAAATGCATACATGTAAAAAATGCCACACATGTATTTACAAGACGATAGACGGTATGACGATATTATTGTGGCGACTGTTATAAAAAGTCTATAGTTTGAAATTTTGCCATATGGTTTATAATTGCAGTATGTAAATATATATGCATAGCACATTACTACTTAAAGTTATTGTCACTTTAGAGTAATAAATGTGCATGAACGAGAACATAAATATGCAAAAAATGCAAGGTCTTGTTTTTTAAATGTTGAACTTTAAGTGGTCGTCAGTAGGTGGCGACATGCGCAAGACATTTACATAGAAAAATAATGGAAAAGCAGTGCAATGGAAGGCAAAAATGTGTTTCTGTGAACGGCCACTATACTGTAAAATGTATATGTTACTTGCAGTTTCTTTGTAATTATTTGTGAAATTGTTCTACACCAATTTTTTTTTTCAGTGTAAGACATTTTTATGATTATTCTGAACATTTCCAGAGTTTAATCACAGATGTCATTCTCGATTACCTGAGCTTTTTCTCCTCAGGACTCGTATCAGAGCTCGGCGCTTTAGTGGCTTCTGGAGCATTTCTGCTCAGATTCTCCGTCAGTCCTGCTTCGGACACTTTTGGCCTCTCGACTCCTCCGAACGGAGTTGAAGCGAGCTGAGCGGCACGAGCGAATTCACACGTGTCATTTGGACTCCGGCACAGAGTCTTATTCCAGTGGCCGTTGATGATGGCCTCCTCAGAGCGAGAGATGGACGCGTCCTGCCAATGAACGCACCGCCATTACTGCCACTGATGAGAAAACATTTTATTACAAATACTGAGAAGACACTGAAGGAACACTGATCTCACTTTGTCAGCGGAGAGCTCGGCTCTTGACTTCGGCGCTTTCAGACTCAAGGTGGGCAGCTTCAGAGATACACGGTTCGCCGAAAATGATCTTACATGGCAAAAGAGCAAAGAAAACATGGTCAGTATTAATTAAATGAAAGTGTGGACTGAGAGCAGCCAAGAGCGGAAGAGAAAGAATCAAACACAAAGAACAAAAGGGAATGAAAACAGAACAAGAAGGAGAGAGAAAGAAAAAAGGAATTAGAGAAAGAAATATATAAAAGAAAGAACAAAAAATTAAAGAATGATAGAAAAAAAAAAAAAAAAACAATGGTTAAAAGAAAAACAAAAAAAAAACAGTTAAAAAGAATGAATGATATAGACAGAATGCAAAAAGAAAGAATGATAAAAAACGAAAAAGAATGAATGATAAAAAGGATGATAGAAAGAACAAATGAGAGAAAGAAAGGAAGAACAAAAAGAAAATGATAAAAACAGAAAAAGGAAGAACGATAAAAGGATGATAGAAAGAACAACAAAGGAAGAACGATAAAGAAAAAGAAATGATAAAAAGAATGATAGAAAGAACAAACGATAGAAAGGAAGAACGATACAAAGAGCATGATAAAAAAAGAGAAAAAAGGAAGAACGATAAAAGGATGATAGAAACAACGACAGAAAGGAAGAATGATAGAAAGGAAGAATGATAAAAGGGCAATAAAAAGAAAGAATGACAAAGGAAGAATGATAAAAAAGGAAGAACGATAGAAGAAAGAATGATTAAAAGAGAAAAAAGGAAGAACAATAAAAGGATGATAGAATGACAAAGGAAGAATGATAAAAGAAAGAATGGTAGAAAGGAAGAACGATAAAAAGAAAGGAAAAGATAAAATGATATAGAAAGAACAATAGAAAGGAAGAATGATTAAAGAAAGAACGATAGAAGAAAGAACAATAAAAGGATGATAGAAGAATGACAGAAAGGAAGAAGGATAAAAAGAACAATAAAAGAAAGAAAAAGATAAAATGATAAAAAAAAATGATAGAAATGAACAATGATAAAAAGAACAAAAATGAATGATTAAAAGAAAGAACGATGAAAGAAAGAAAGAAAGAAAGATTCCTTACGGTTTATTGGTCGGTCTGTTCTCATCAGAAGCGGCGAATGATTTTACTGTGACTGTTTTCCTCTGTTGAGCGTCACTTTCACCTGAACACACACACACACACACACACACACACACACACACACACGTGTTTCAGCACTGGAATGACATCACTGCACTCAAACACAAGAGTCACTGGAGGAAACTCACTCTGATTCACGTCCTCCTCTCGACTCACTGAACTCTTCCTGAAAACAAACAATATATTTCATTATCGCAAAATATGCATTTTACTTCCGGAACGGACTGTTGCGCTCCACTGAAGAACTGACCTCTGAACCACACGACCTTCTTCCTGCTCGCTGTATATCATGAATGGAGCTGATTTCACCGCAGTGGCGGCAGATTCACATGAACTTGTAGACATCTGGGAGGAAGAACTGGCCTCCTCGTGAACGATCTAGACAAACAATTCAAATTAAAACAGGAGCCTGACACCAATTACACAACATGTGATGCTGGTGGTGTCTGAAAGTTCATTTTAAACGTCCAAAACATGCTTTTAACGGGAGCGTTCACCCACAGCTGCACGTTCTTGTCATGTCTTTCCAAAGCCGAGTGCAGAAATGTAAGGGAAGCCGTACCTGCTGCTGCGCTGCGGTGCTGCTGATTCTCTGCCGAATGAGTCTCTGCTCGATCTGAAGCTGCAGGTCCTGCTTTACTTTTCTGAGGTGTGAGGACTTTTCTGTAGGTCACGAAAATCAAATTAAATTAACTATACGGTTTAATCCAGATTATAAAAGCATAAAAAAACATGTTACTTGAAATAAAATGAACATATGATTTAAAATATGATTTATATATTATTTAAAAAAAATAAAACTTAACTTTAACTTAAAATTAAAATGAAAAATACAAAAATTAAAGCTAATTCAAAATATATACAAAAAACTGTAATAGTATCTCAATGATGCTAAAATACCGTAGCCGATTTCTGTCTTGATTTTACCTACTCTAAAATAATAAACTTTTCAGACTGTGATGACGTTTCCACAGCTATTAACATTGCAAAGTTTTTATATTTTCATTATATATATATAAAAAAAAAAAAACTATTGTACATTTATAACTAGGGTTGGAAAGGGGCGGAAAGTTTCCGGAAACTTTCCACGGGAACTTAACCTGGGGAATTTTGGAAATATTCCAATTTGGAAACTTGACAGGAATTTATTGGAAATTTATAATTTATATAAAATGTATCATATACTAACATAAATATAAACATTTTGTTTGGTCATAACATGAAATTTTTTTCACATTCAATTAATTCTAATTTAGTAAATATGTAAAATAAATATTTTTATTGCAGCAATTGTTATGTATTATTTATTTCAGTGTCACATGATCCTTCAGAAATCATTCTAATATGCTGATTTGATACTCAGTTATTGTCAATGTTGGAAACAGTTGTGCTGCTTAATATTTTTTTGGAACCTGTGATAACTTTTTATTCATCAATGAATCCTGAAAAAAGTTAAAAAGAACAGCATTTATTCAAAATATAAATCTTTTCTAACAATATAAATCTTTACTATCACTTTTTATCAATTTAACACATCCGTGCTGAATAAAAGTATTAGTTTCTTTCAAAAAAAAAAAAAAAGGAAAAAATGACTGACCCCAAAATTTTGACCGATAGTGTATATTGTTACAAAAGATTTCTATTTTATTTATTTAAAATGTTCTTTCAATTTTTATTCATCAAAGAATTATTATATACATTATAAAAAAATATTAAGCAGCACAACTGTTTCCAACATTAATAAGTGAGTATCAAATCAGCATATTAGAATGATTTCTGAAGGATCATGTGACACTGAAGACTGGAGTAATGATGCTGAAAATTCAGCTTTGATCACAGGAATAAATTATATTTTAATGTATATTAAAATAGAAAACCATAATTTTAAATTGTGGTTATATTTCACAATATTACTGTTTTTTCTGTATTTTTGATCAGATGTGTATGTTGTGGACTGGGGGAATGCACAGTGCATGCAGGGGGTGTGGCCTCAACAGCCCTGCAGTAAGAAGTGTGCTGTGTGAATGTCAGGGTAAAAATTCAACTGAAATTGCATTAAATCTGGTTGTTTTAACCAAAATTATGCTGCAAGATGTTTTTTTTCAACTACATTTAAGTACCCTGTTATAGGCTAACCTGCAATTTTGCAAATTCCCTGTTTATTCCCATTAATTCCCATATATTCCTGTTAATTCCCATGGAAAGTTTCCAGCTTTGAAAATTCCCAGAATTTTGCAACCCTATTTATAACACTATATTACACTGAGGTGTTTCTAAAGTCCCGTTCACACCAAGAACGATAATTATAAAGATAACTATAACGATAAATTTTTTAGCGTACACATCAGCACACGATATCGTTCTGTTTATTATAAGCGCGCTTTAAATGCTCACTTTAAAGGATGGATTCTGATTGGCTGTTAATATTTTTATCGTTCATCAGCTGGGAAAAAAACGTTCTGAAAGTGCTTTCAGCAACATCGTTTCTCTGTGCCGTTATCGTTATATATGGTGTGAACTGCTATTTTTTCTATATTTCGAACAATTTTTAAAACTATATCGTTATCTGTATCGTTATTATTATGGCAAACCTTTCTCTCTTCTGACTAACTTAATCAGTAGCTGGGTTTCCATGTAAACATGAAGCGAATCTTTTCAAAAAAAAAAAGAAAAAAGAAAAAAAAGAAGTGAATTAGGTGTGTTTCCATCAAGTTTGAGCGGATGACGGTGGTATTGGTTTAGTCACATGGGTTTTATGTTCACTATGCGTTTCCATCTCCCATTATTCGCATTAACTCTTTTTCGCACAAGTCAAAAACCACCTCAAGCAAGTGTAACAACTTTTTGCAAATTAAGGGATTTTACCCCGTTTTTTTCACTCGTTGCAATACTTCAAAAAGCACACAAAAACAGGGTGATGGAAACAGCTAATCTCTTGATATTTTTGTAAAATCATAGAAATGCTTTCATGGATTTTTGGACACACACAACATCTGGACGTACCGCTTAGGGCTCTGTAGTAGCGCTGCGCACGGAGCTCTTCAAGGCTGAACTCCTTGTCTCCCTGGTACACCTGATCTTTGCAGTACATGATCTGCATTTGACCCTCCTGCTGGGAAACGTGTTCCTCTGGAGTCTGGCTCCTCTGGGACGGGACCGCGGTCTCCGCTGGGACGCCTGGAGCGCTGTGGTGGAACACAAAGTCTCACGATTACACCAGTTCAAATGAAAGTCACGGACCAACATATGGGATGAACAGAAGTACTAGTTATAGTCCAACTAACAAATACATGTTCATACACTCCCATTAAGTTATGAAAGCGTTATTTCTGAATGTTCTCTAAACGTATGCAAACGTTAAAGGGATAGTTCACACAAAAATGAAAGTTATCCCATATGCCCAAGTTTTTGAAGCTCCAAAAAGTGCATATGACTCCAGTGGGTTAAAGGGTTAGTTCACCCAAAAATTAAAATTCTCTCATTTATTACTCACCCTCATGCCGTTCCACACCCGTAAGACCTTCGTTCATCTTCAGAACACAAATTAAGATATTTTTGTTGAAATCCGATGGCTCAGTGAGGCCTCCATAGCCAGCAATGACATTTCCTCTCTCCAGATCCATTAATGTACTAAAAACATATTTAAATCAGTTCATGTGAGTACAGTGGTTCAATATCAATATTATAAAGCGACGAGAATATTTTGTGTGTGCCAAAAATACAAAATAACGACTTATATAGTGATGGCCGATTTCAAAACACTGCTTCAGGAAGCTTCAGAGCATTATGAATCAGCGTGTTGAATCATGATTCGGATCGCGTGTCAAACCACCAAACTGCTGAAATCACGTGACTTTGGCGCTCCGAACCGCTGATTCGACATAAAAGATTCATAACGCTCCGAAGCTTCATGAAGCAGTATTTTGAAATCGTCGATCACTATACAAGTCGTTATTTTGTTTTTTTGGCGCACCAAAAATATTCTCGTGGCTTTATAATATTAATATTGAACCACTGTACTCACATGAACTGATTTAAATATGTTTTTAGTACATTAATGGATCTTGAGAGAGGAAATGTCATTGCTGGCTATGCAGGCCTCACTGAGCCATCGGATTTCAACAAAAATATCTTAATTTGTGTTCTGAAGATTAACGAAGGTCTTACGGGTGTGGAACGGCATGAGGGTGAGTAATTAATGACATTATTTTCATTTTTGGGTGAACTAACCCTTTAAGGGAACATTCCATTTATCATTTTGCAAACATTATGGAAATGTTACTTTTGAATGTTCTTTGAACATTATTAAACAAGTAGTAACATTTAAAAAAAAATAAAAATGTTAGAAGAACGTCCAACTAAAACATGAACAATGTATAATGTTTTTGTGCTAACACGTTATTTAAAAACAGATAACTTTGACAGAAATGTTACTTGAAGAACATTTATTCATAACATTGCCAGAACATTCCCTGTTAGCTGGGATGTCAGTTCCAAATTGTCCAGATCTGTTATCTAGCTAGCCATCAATAGATAATAATACAGATTTTGTTTTTGCACATGGTTGACAAACACACACTGACTTTTGTGCAAAAATACATGCTGTTAATTCAAATGTTATTTGTAAACAGGGGAATTCAAATTAGGAGATGTACACAGTTGTTTAAACTTAATATAAAGATACACATGATTAAAATATATTTAATTTAAACTTATTCTTACACTTATGTTTGGACTAGAGGAGCAGCACTTCACTACAGTGAGCCACAAACGACCCAAAACAAAACAACATTCATTAAAAATCAAAAAACATCCCTTTGTTTATGATCTTTAGCATTCACTGCTTACCTCCAAATGTGAGGCGACAGTTCATCCATCTTCAGGCATTTTGATTTTTCAAACCCTAAAGCCATCTTGTGCGAAGTTTCCTGTGATTTAATAAATTCAGTATCGTGCAACGGTTATTTGTAATAAAAATACTAGAAGTATCATATATATAACATGAGTAGCATGGAATAATATTCATTACAGCTGGCCTCTACAGCGACAACTACTAGCAAATGATTCAACCATAATATTTTCGACTCATATACATTAATAAGTTGTAAAGATCACGACTGTACCTCCGAAAATCATAAAATATTCCTGTTTTGGCGGTTTGCTTGCATAAAATACTGACAGCAGTTGTGTAGTGTTTCGAGGTTTAATTTCAAATGTTACCACGTGACTGTGACGTACGAACTGACGTTCCTCGGCTCGTCGTCATATGATAACGTACCTTGGCAATTTTACATTAATTTTTTTCGTTATATATATATATATATATAATGTTTTGGATTTCGATAAAATATTTCATAAAGAAGAAACTTAACATAGTTACGTCTAGATGGAATTGATAAAGAAAAGGCGAACTACATCCGTTTATAAATGAGGAAGCACTGCATACATAAAATAAAATGATGTGGCTTTAAAATATTATTTTTCCATTTCATAAACTATTCATAAACAATATGGCCTTGTTTTATAAACACGCAAAAGCAAAAGGCATCCTCTTTATCTTTTCTTGTTTTCTACGTAAGCCTTGTGGATATACTGCCTCCTGTTGGTTTGCAGTGAAATCAGGAGCAAAAATCCACCCAGCAAAAACGTTTTTACAACTTTTCACAACGTTGTTTTGTAGTATTAAAACGTTTTAAAGTGTTTTCTAAATAATAATAATAATAATAATAATGTTACCAAAATAAAACGTTTTAGAAACGTTGTGAAAATGTTTCTATACCGAGCGATAATAATGTTACATAAATTGTATCGGAACAATATGGTCATCTTAGTAGTTTTAGTACAGTATTTTAATTAAATCGAGAGAATCGTTTTTTTTTTTTACGTCATATATTTAAATAAATGACCGTTACAAAAACCGTTGGACGTACAGGGTGCTCCGTTTCCATGGTCGTTCAGGTGAGGAGAATTAAATGCTCTTAAATAAGATAATTTAAAGAAACTGGTTTAATAATGGTTACTATAGCATCAAGTCAAGAAATTATTGTTGTTTTTCGTTTCACACTCATGCATCATGTTCTTTAAATGCAGGAGTTCTTACATTTTCATATAAAATAACAAAAGAAAAAACGTTAAATTTGTAATATAACTAGGAATATAAATAACTAACTTTTACCAAAGTCCCTTTATTCTATAGTCTTTGCTTTTAGCAAAAGTCATTTTATCCTCTTCTTATTATGCAAAGGTACAATTATATTAAATATATGAACATAAATTAAAACACAAAAAACGTACAATTTAATGTAAAATTGTCAATGAAGTAGAACAATAAGAAGAGCCGAGTCTATATGTATAGTAAAATGATCCATTTATTGTACTTAGTGTTTGAATGGGACAAGTAATATTTTGGGGTTTCAGTCACTAAGGATGACAAACATGCTTGAGAATGACTTTGGAAGTTATTGTCAGTGATTATGAGGCCTGGGGTGAGAAAGCATTCAGTAAATAAACCCAGTGATTAGCTGAAATCAATACCTTGATTAAATATTTCCTCCAGTCAGTGCGTATTCAACAAAAACTAATGTTAATTTTTGTTTATGTAAATTACACTTAAGTCACCCTGATACTCCAGAAGCGTAGATGGAGAGGTGAGATTGTGAGAGCAACCAAACACAACATTTGAGACAGGAAAATGACTAAAATCCTCAATTGATATTTCTGTACTTGAATTGTACCAACGGGAGAAAACCTTTGTTTCGTATACAGAACTATTCTTTTCATAAGTATTTGTATCTCTTACATCAAAATCATCAAAACTTGGCTGCGTCAAAACCATGTCTACAGCAGCCATGAGGGTGCTCATGGGAACAAATTCAGCTTTACCAAGAGCAGTGTGGTTTATTGTAAATTCATAATATCTATCATATATGAATGTATAGTTTGAATCAATTTCTAGCAAAGAATACATACGGTCAAGATCTCCCTCCAAGGTCAGCTGGTCATTAATGTCAAACCCCAACATGTAATGTTTAAAATCAATGTACCCATTTCCAGTAGTCTTCAGACTGGATTTCAGACCATCAGCTTTCACACAGATGTTAGCTTCATTATCCATATTTCCCTTAAGTTTCTTGGTATCAGAGAATGTAGAATCTGTGGTTAGATGGGTTGCAGACTCAATGGAGATGAAGGAAAGAGTTGCATCCAGCTTTAAGGTATTCTCAGCATCTCCATGTCCAGCAGCCACTGAATCTGGACGATCAAAGGTGTACTTGATCTTTAAGTTTGATGCTGCCTTTGGATGGGCCTTGGTGTCAGCAGAAAGTTGATGAGTGGCATCAACAGCGAAGCTTGTCAGATTAATCTTAGCAACTGTGTTGGTAGACAATACAGCCTCATAGTTGTCTTCCAGAGTCAAGGTACTCTCATGATTACCCTCAATGTGGGCATTCTCCAAAGACAAAGAAGAGACCAGTTTTAGTCCAGTCATTCTAGTGGTTCCATCAAGCCTGGCCTTCAATCCCTGAAACACAGAGGCAGTTGTGGCACTAACACGTATCAGGTAATCCTTCGGATAAATACCCGCGTTAGCATTGAGGTTAAGAATAGAGGACTTGAAAGACACCTCAGAGACCAGGTTACCCAATGAAGGTACAACGAGACCTAAATCAATAATAGGAGCAAACCAGCTCTTCTGGTAGACAAGTTTGGCATTTAGATCAATGGGCTGGTCACTTGTGGTAAAGTCATACCATAGGTCAGTATTATCATTCAAGTTCAGCTCTCTGATTGCTGCAATCTTGAAAATGGCTGGCCCAAACAATTCTACAGCATTTAAGTACCCAAAGCTGGCCACGCTATTCACAACAGCGTAAACACCCATCTCAGCTTTGTTATTGCTGGCTGTGAAGTTATGGCTGTAGTTGTAATGGTTTATGTGGGCGACTGCCACACTGCTGATTTCTTGTATGTCAGAGTTGAAGGTAACAGCATAGTCTTTCTGGAGATCAACATTGGCTAAAAAAGACTCAAAGAGGTTGATCTTGGCAATACCCCTGTTCTGAAAGTCAATAGCAACCTCACTAGGACAAGTCATGATGTTGGCAGCATTAGAGAAGATACCGCTGACAGCTCCGACAACCGAAGTGACATGGGTTGTCTTGATTTCCACCTTCATATCGCCCAAGCGAGCCTTTCCAGAAGCAACCAGCAAACTGTTCTTGATAAATGGAGACTCCGTTTCAACACGAGCACTGAATTCAAGGTGGCTTAGACCAATAGCATCAGCATTGACCTTCATTTTCATCTTCATCTTCAAATCTTCGCTATAAGTGTGGCCAGTAAAAGATAACTTGGAAGCTCCAAGGCCCATGTTAAAATGCAGGTCACTCTCATGGGTGCCTTCCGCAGAGAAGTCTTGAAGAGCAAATTTGCCGGTTCCTTCATTTTTAACTGTCAGTGTGATTGTATCATCATCCTGGCAAGATACAGCCTTCTGAATAAGGCTGACTTCACCAGACAGTGAGTGCGAGGGGATGTTCACCTGGTACTTGTATGAAGTTTCAAGAAAGAAAGTATCGTTAGAGGCAGATCCATTCAGAGTCAACAATGCCTGTTGATCTAAAGCCAATTCAATGTGTGTTAACTTGAAAGTTTCAGACACTATTACAGGACTCATCTCAGGGATCGATATCTGCGCTGTGGATTCTAGATTGTAATTCAGAGCCTTAAGGTTTGCAGAACTTCCTTTAGTCTTAATAAAAGCTGTGAACAAAGGGTATCTCTCCGAGGCATTATTGAACTCCGCAGATGTTTTGATGTTGTAGACAGGGCTGCTGATTCTGACTTGACCATAGAGTTTTCCAAAAGATGGCACTAGAAGAGATGTCGAAATTGCAGGAATCTGACTGTCAAGCTTGTGCTCAGCACTGGCAGGACGGAAGATCTCATTCAGCTTTGTGTAACTTTGGGTGTTAATTGAGCTAAGAGTGTTTTTCACATCCTCAATGATGGAAAATATCAAATCCTTGATGTGCTTTGGTAGCATTTCAACAACTTTGTCAATCTGCATACCCATCAAAACCAATTTCTCCAAATTATCCAATGCCTCACTGAAACGGTTGCCCACATCACTCACTAGTTTCTCAAATGCACCGATCAGACCTTTCAGCTTTAATGCATACTCTTGGTACAGAGCTTTCAAGGCATGTTTCAGCTGCACAACTCTTTTCTCAATGTTCAGATTAGACACAAAGTCACTAACATGCTGAGGTAAGCTCTGAATTTTCGAAGCAATCCCCTCTCGGTTGATGTAATTCCTCAGGGTCTCGCCTATGCTCACAAGTGTTAATCTAATGTTGTCAGGGACTAGAGAAAAACTTTCAATGAAAGGCAAGCTAATTGATTGTGTATCAGTGCTTTTATCATACTTTAGGAAGCCAGAGACTTCAAAGTCCTGATAATCAGTATTGGCAGTGTTGAACAGATTGGTGTGCATTTTTCCAGACCCTTCCAGCCCAAGCCGCACTGGAGTATTGTAAGCGCTGATTTCCTGTTCAATGACATAGTCGTTTACTTTAGCCTTAACCGTCACTTTAGTCTTTTGTTCAGAGGGTATCAGAAGAGTGTCAGACATGCTTTCATATTGTGATTTAATGACGACACCATTCTCTAGATCAAGGAGGGATGAGATCTTGCATTCATGAGAGTGAGCAATGGATTGTGGTTCTGCTTTCAGAAGGACTTTTGCGATAAACTCATGATTTGCGTATCCAAACAGATATCTTTTACCTTTACCATTAACAGTGGCATCAAAATTGACTCTGAATGGAATAGTTGTACCATGAGTGTTGGTGTCAAAATCGAATAATATTGAGTTGAAACGTATATGATTTTTGATTGTGCCAGAAAGTCCAGCAATCTTCAGTTCAGTGTTGTGGTTAATGAGACTTCCCATGAGATTTCCAATGGTTTTGCTCTGAGCAGTGGCAGTTTCATTTTTGTAGGTGATCTCAAAGGTGTGCTGAAGCTCCTCCAGACTCAAGAGGCTCTGCAGTAAGGTTGTGCCACTGGTGGTCAGGCCATCTTTATTGAGCTTCAGAATGGCTTTGTGGAGAGCTTTGTGTCCCATGAGTTTAACAGAGGCATCATTGTGAATAGCTAGACCATCGATGTCCAGTGCTCCTCTGAAAAGGCAATGGACTTGCTCTGCAGAGCTGTGAGTGGAGGTCTCAATCTTAACGCTGACTGCTTCAATGCCAGCTCTGGTCTCAGCCACGTTTTGGATCTTCAGGCCAAGAACCCGTGCTTCTGTATGAGAATTTAGAACAAGCTCTGATTCCTTGAAGGTGATTTTAGCAATGTTTTGCAATGTTAGAAGGTTGTCAAATGCCGTGTTGTTGGAATGAATTATCAGTTCTCCATTGGCAAAGGCTACAGCAAAGGAGTTCTGAGCTTGAAGAAGTGTTGAATCTACTTTCAATGAAGATTTAATCTTTGCCTCTGCTCTGAATGGGAGGACTGAGGCTGACTGGATAAGGTTGCATGAACCATGGATCGAACCAGCCTTGAAGGATCCTTGAAGGTTTCCATCTCCAGAGATCTCCTCAGCATCAACTCCAAACTGTCCAGTGTGTTCCAGCGAAACTTGCACTCCAACACGGCTAGTTACTTCAAACTTGCTTTTGGATTTTACACTGAGTTTTTCAGCAAACTCCACTTCCTCCTCAACGCTTATGGTGGCACTGATAATATTGTGGTGAAGTGTGGTCTTTACGTTAGCCTTGAGAGAATCGCCAGGTGTGGCCTCAACTAGAGCAGATCCTGTGCAAATAAATCAATCAATAGGCAACCATCCAAATCATGTGCATACAGTGCATATGGTACTTCAATTATAGCACTTTAATTATAGCTTTTACCTTCGACCTTTAGGGAGAGGAGCTCAAGAGGACTTGTGCCAGTGACTTCGAACGTTGCAGAATAACTTGCAGCAGGATCTCTGGCAGCAGACACAGCTGCTTCTAAGTTGTAGAAGTTGCTGTTTAGTTTTCCAGACATCTCTACCAATTCGAGAGTCGGCACAGACAGCAAGACATCCCAGGGAATGGAGAACTCTGGAATATTAATGCTAGTAGATTCAAATTCCAGACCAAGATGAGGTACAATCAGGTTTGGTGTTGAGAGGGTTGTGGGAAAGTTCAGATCTCTAGAGGATTTTCCACCCAAGGGCAAGGGAAGAGTGATGGTAAAGATGGTATCCTGGCCAAAGTGATACTTAGCAGCAGCCTCTCTGTTTAAAAAAAAAATGTGTTAATTTTAACTGGTAACTATGAAATGAACTGAAATACTTGTGAACATGGTGGCATCAACTCACACATTCAAGAAGAGTCTTTCTGGAAGAGTGATCACAGGCACGGCATGAACTCCCAAAATCTGCACATAAGTACATTTATTTCTTTTTAAAGGGATAGTTCACCCTAAAATGAAAACTAAGTAATTTACTCACCCTGGTGTTCTAATGCAGTATGCCGTTCTGTCTTTTTCGGACCACAAATAGTGAATAGCGATCAGGATCAAGCTTTTTAAAAAACACGCAATAGTATCACAGAATGATCCCATGTGTCACATGTCGTATATTCCAAGTGGTCTGGGGGTTTATGATAGGGTTTGGTGAAAAACAAACTGAAATTTAATGTATTATTTAATAAAAATCCTGACCTTGGCCGTTGATCTTCTGTGCTCGACTCTATTAGCACCGCAATTCAATCCGACTCACTCACACAAGTTGTGAGAAATCAAGAAAAATGTGGCATGAAATACAATTAATCTACCTTCTTCTCTGAGGTGTAGCTATATATCCGTTGTGTTCGTCGCAACAAGAAGTTATCGCGTTCACACATCTGTCAACTGACTGTCATCAGACAAACGGAGGTCCGGTCAGATGATTTTCAACTCGGTGAAGAAAGTACACTGATACTTTTTTATGGATTTCTATGCGTTGTATTTCATGCCGCATTTTTCTTAGGGTACGTTTACGCGACAACGATGTAAAAAAACGGAAAAGTTTTTTCTTTGAATAGATGACAACACTGTCAAAATGATCCCCGTTCACACAGACCTGTGAAAACGCCTAAAAACGCTGTATTATGCATGCCAGGTCAGTAGTTGGCGCTGTCACTTTGTGAAGAAACACTACGCGCCTGCGCACATACGCATTCTTTTACAGAGCAATCGCAGCAAAAACGCATGTAACGTAATACGCATCACCGTTTTCACAGATTTCATGCGTTTTTGTTGACGCGGAGATGATAACAGTATCATTTTCAAAAACTCGCACTTTGAAACCCATTTTCAAAAGTTTGCGTTTTCAGGCCCCCAAAATGCTGCTGTCGTGTAAATGAACGACCAAAGCGCATAAAAAGTTTTCTGTTTTTAGTTGAAAATGGTGTCGTGTAAACAGCCCCTGAATCTTGATTTCTCACAACTTGTTTTTCTGGGTGAGTCGGAATGAATTGCGGCGCTAATAGAGTCGAGCACAGAATACCAATGGCCAAGGGCAGGATTTTCGTTAAAAAATACATTAAATTTCAGTTTGTTTTTCACTAAACCCCCAGAACACTTGGAATACATGACACGTCGTCGACGCATCGGATCACTGTGATACTTGCATCTTTTTCAAAAAGCTTCATGCTGGTCGCTATTCACTGCCATTATATGGACGAAAGGGGCATTTTTTTAAAAACTCTCCTTTTGTGGTCCAAAAAAGAAAGAATGGCATACTGCATTAGAACATGACTTCATTTTCATTTTAGGGTGAACTATCCCTTTGATTTTAATAAGCATTTATTTCTTTGGGTATTTTCAAAAGCTGATGAAAATAAATTAGGGAAGTTCTTACCACAGCTGTCTTTGCCAGAACATCACGGACCTTCATCTCATTCAGGCCAATCTGGTGATCAAGAAGACTACTGACAAATGTTTCAATAGCACTGATGTTGGGAATGATTCTTTGAATCTCAGATCTGACATCAGACTTAAATTCAGCCTCAATCTTCTCACTCTCTGAGAATAGATATTTTGAGAGAGATAATTCACTAGAATTATACTGTCATGATCATAAATTTCCTTAATTGGATGGCAAACTGTGATTAAAATTTAAACTGCACAATTATTGCGGTTATCTCACACAATTGCGATTTGATCGAATAACCACGATGAGACAATTAATCAATAATCGCGACAGGCCAATGTACTGGACATGTACCATATTTCAGGATGAGTGTTTGAACAGAAGTCGTCTCTGGGAGTTTTAGGTCACTCTCAATTTCCAAAGTCAGCTCCTCAGCATGCTTCAGTTTTGCAGAAACTTTAGAATCAAGCTGAAGAGAATCGATAAGCAACTCTGCAGAGAAACTGTACTGCTGTCTGTTTAATATCACTAAACTTCTTGCCTCAAAGGATGTTCCTGTTAGTGAGCAAAAGACAAATGACGGTTATTTTAAATGTGGATGTTTTCTCTTTTTTCCAGTTAATACTTCAGTGTTATTTTGTTAAGCTGTCTCTAACCTTCAGCCTTCACGCTAAACGTGACTTTGTCTGCCTCGTCCTCATAGGCGTAGCTGATGGTGGCAACATACTCTGTGACGTCTTCAGATGGATGGAGCTCAACAGCAAATCTAAACACAGATGCAGTGTGGATGAAATGTTTGAGGAAAAGGAATATTTAGATATCAGTATGTAGATGATTTTCACTTACTTGCTGTCACCAGTGAGAGGAAAGTAAGGGGCAGCATCGTTTGACCTTGCATCAGGATACTTCAGGGCTGTGCAGTACTTCAGTCCAGGGAAAAGAGCAGTGCATTTATTCATATTAATATATTCGCCCTTGGCAGGAATGGACTTAGTCTTGGCACCAACAACAGACACCAGAGAATTGCTACAGGTGGGGAACAATAACATCATTTACTGTGTGTAAAATAATTTGAGGGCTGCATTTAAGTTGTGATCAGAATTTCTGCTTGTCTCTATTAATTAAGCATAATTTTCATGACATTGGCCTGCTGGTTATTTATCTTAAAAACATTTTTTATTTGACATTTCCATTATACTGCATTGGTAACAAGCCTTTGAGCTTTAATGCTTGCGGATGCCAGATGTCAAGAGCATAAATCCCCATACATTTTCTGCCAAGTGTTTAACTTAATTTTCCCAACCTGGCTACCATATGCACGCACTTTCTTTGGGATGAAAAAAGCACTGATGTTCTTAAAACTGTGGAAGCTTGTTTCTGCCATGGAATAAAAAAGGTAATTCCAACTTTTTTCTCACAATTCTGACTTATTTTTTCGCAATTGCGAGTTTTTCGGAATTCTGAGTTTACATCTCGCAATTCTGACTTTTTTCTCGGAATTCTGAGTTTGCGTCTCACAATTCTTTTTTCTATGAATTCTGAGTTTACGACTCGCAATTCTTTTTTCTCGGAATTCTAATGTTTACATCTCGCAATTCTGACTTTTTCTCGGAATTCTGAGTTTCCTTTACATCTCACAATTCTGACTTCAGAATTCTAAGTTTACGTCTCACAATTCTGACTTTTTCTCGGAATTCTAACTTTTTTTTCATAATTCTGAGTTTATGTCTCGTAATTCTGACTTTTTTCTCGCAATTCTGACTTTTTCTAGGAATTCTGACATTTTTCTTGGAATTCTGAGTTTACGTCTTACAATTCTGTTTTTTGTTTCCACCATTTCTGCCACGGAATAAAATATAAAAAGTTAATTGTGACTTTATATCTCACAATACTGACTTTTTTCTCACAATTGCAAGTTTATATCTCACAATTCTGAGTTTATATCTTGCAATTTCAGGTTTTTTCTCAGAATTGCGAGGAAAAAGTTCAGAATTAACCTTTTATATTTTATTTTTAAATAAGCTTCCATAAAAAACGCAAACAAACATGTATGTTGGAGTTTAGTGATCTCCATCTGCGATATTCTGCTCAAACGAGAGTGCCAGTCTGTCTTTTAAATCCCTTTATTGCATTGATATAATACATTTCAAAATGTCTTACGTGACGCTGATGAGCTCAGTTGGCCCACGAGGAGCTGGAATGGAGAGCTTGAGCTGGCCGTCGGCCACAGAGAGCTTCGCTCTGATGCCGCTCTCATGATAGATGTTCGTGTGCATCTCCAGACCACAGTGAACATAGTCGGGGAAGTGAGTCCCAATCTCAGTCACAAACTCAATGCCAGCAGACAGCGTCAAAGCAAATTCCCTCTGTGGTGTAGTTATGTTAATTCATATTAAGATAATCAACTTTTAATGACTTTGAAAGAAGTCTCTTCTGCTTACCAGAACTGCATTTATTTGATCAAAAATAATTTGTTGTTGACAGTAACACATGCACTACTGAATTGTGTTGGACTCACCATGCCTGGATTAAAGCTCAATCCTCCTTTGACTCCAGGAGTAAATGTACCAGACAGAGCAACTCTCAGTGGAAAGCCAGCGCTGGTGGGCAGATAAAACTCATTATCCATGAAGATGTAGTGAAGGAAAAGCTCGTTGTCGACACTTGAGAGCAGTCTTTTGAGGAACTATTTCAAAATGTAATTCTGATTAGTAATGCCAACATACTTTCAACAACAAATTGGAGTCGAAACATAATAGTTGATATAAACTGCCTTGTTTGAAAAAAACAACAACAACAACTGAGTGTTGATTATTAAATAAAGTTGATTATTTAATTGATTATTAAATAAACTTTAATTGTGGTTTTGGTGTTGCTGTAAAAAATGCATGACTAATTCTGCTGATTTAATCCATATGATGACAGCTGTGGTTGGTAAAGCTGTACTCACATCAGTGGGGATCATCTTAAGGAGATTGTGAATCATCTTGCCATCTTTTGTATCGAGATACCCAAGTTCAGCACCCAGGAGCTTGAGGTACACCATCGCTTCAGGAGCATCCTGGGCCTTTAAATCCTCCATAAGCTTGTTGACATTATGACTGATTTCATTGACTATGTTTTGAGAAGCCTACAGCACACAGAAGAGATTGAGATCGGAATCCAGCTGTGAAGAAATACATCCATTTCCAACATATTTACTACATTTAATACCTGTCTCTTCTTCCTATCGTTTCTCATGATCGGCAGCATGTTGTCCAAGACCTCACTGAGTTGGGCGGGCATCTTGTCAGTAGCGTATAAAGTAGCCTTCATGATAGTATCTGGGAAGAATCCATCTTCACCAAAGATGGCCTCCACAATGGGCTCGAAGCCCTTTCCCTCCATGCCAATCTGAAAGCAAGAATCAAAGACATTAGGGCTGCTCGATTATGGCAAGCAGAATTTGGGAAAAAATTAAACAGATTTCATAAATGTTGGATTTTACTGTACTCTGTACCTCAATCAAGTCCATATCAAACCCAAAAGCATTCAAGGTCATCTCCAGCATGACCTCCCTTGGAAGTTCATTAGGAGATTCAAAAATCATATTTCCCTCTAAAGATCCAAGTCTGTAGTACCGAGAGAATTTGGTGGATTCAATGAGCATTTCAATTTCATTGCCTTGAAAGGCCTCTTGAATCTTCTGTCTCAAGCTAGGGAGATAACAAAACAAGATTACTTTTTCTTCTGAAAATTAGATTAGGTTCTTCCCATTTTATTTTTTACTCACTCCAGGACCTCTGGTGCTGTCGAGGTCAAGATGTTGCTGATGTGAGAGATGATGAAGCTCTTGACCTGAGGATTTTCCTCAACGTGGAGAGCCGCTGCTAGTTGAGCGAGTTCAGCAGGCGTGGGGTTCTTCATCAAGATGAGATATGCGGCTACACGCTTCTGTATGGACGCAGCTCTGTCCAGAACAGCATGCAAGAGCACCTCTCGGCCCTGTAAGAGCCATGAAATGACCTTTAGACTAGGGCTGCAAGATATATCGGAATAAAATCAATATCGCGATATATGGCTTTGGTGCGATTGTGCGATCAGGCATAACATTATGACCACGTTCCTAATATTGTGTTAGTCCCCCTTTTGCTGCCAAACCAGCCCTGACCCGTCAAGGCATGGACTCCTCTAGACCCCTGATGGTGTGCTGTGGTATCTGGCACCAAGATGTTAGCAGCAGATCCTTTAAGTCCTGGAAGTTGCGAGTGGGGCCTCCATGGATCGGACTTGTTTGTTCAGCACATCCCACAGATGCTCCATTGGATTGAGATCTGGGGAATTTGGAGGCCAAGTCAACACCTCAAATTCATTGTTGTACTCCTCAAACCATTCCTGAACCATTTTTGCTTCGTGGCAGGAGCATTATCCTGCTGAAAGAGGCCACAGTCACCAGGGAATACCGTTTCCATGAAAGGGTGTACATGGTCTGCAACAATGCTTAGGTAGGTGGTACGTGTCAAAGTAACATCCACATGGATGGCAGGACCCAAGGTTTCCCAGCAGAACATTGCCCAAAGCATCACACCGCCTCCACCGGCTTGCCTTCTTCCCATAGTGCATCCTGGTGTCATGTGTTCCCCAGGTAAGCGACGCACACGCACCCGGCCATCCACGTGATGTAAAAGAAAACGTGATTCATCAGACCAGGACACCTTCTTCCATTGCTCTGTGGTCCAGTTCTGATGCTCACGTGTCCACTGTTGGAGCTTTCGGTGGTGGACAGGGGTCAGCATGGGCACCCTGACTGGTCTGCGGCTATGTAGCTCCATACACAACAAACTGTGATGCACTGTGTATTCTGACACCTTTCTATCAGAACCAGCATTAACTTCTTGAGCAATTTGAGCTACAGTAGCTCATCTGTTGGATCGGACCACACGGGCCAGCCTTCGCTCCCCACATGCATCAATGAGCCTTGGCCGCCCATGACCCTGTCGCCAGTTCACCACTGTTCCTTCCTTGGAGCACTTTTGATAGATACTGACCACTGCAGACCGGGAACACCCCACAAGAGCTGCAGTTTTGGAGATGCTCTGACCCAGTTGTCTAGCCATCACAATTTGGCTCTTGTCAAACTCGCTCAAATCCTTACGCTTGCCCATTTTTCCTGCTTCTAACACATCAACTTTGAGGACAAAATATTTACTTGCTGCCTAATATATCCACCCACTAACAGGTGCCGTGATGAAGAGATGATCAGTGTTATTCACTTCATCTGTCAGTGGTCATATTGTTATGCCTGATCGATGTATATCACAGAAAAACAAAATGTCAGTTTTTTCCAATATTGTGCAGCCCTATTTTAGACTGACTTCAAACTCACCAAGAGTTGTGGGTTTATTTAACAGCTCACCTCTTCAGGTACAGGAATCTGTCTGTAGACCTGGACAGCGGCCTGTTGGACTGCAGGGGAGGCAGCCGGCTGCTTGATGCATTGAATAACAGAAGACTGCAAAGCAGGGCGCGCAGCTCCCAGTGCAGCCACCATGTTGCCAATGACCTGTAATAGACTTTTAGGGTAATCTAACGAAACCAATCTCATGGTGTTTGGCCAAACTGTTCAGCAGTTATAAGCAAAAATGTTAATTTTTTTCATTTCTCTTGACCAGTAGGTGGTGCTGTGCCACAAATGTGCAAGTACCCTTGAGTCATGATTATGATGACATGTACCAAATTTTGTCACAATATGCCAAAGTGTTGCAGAGTTACAGCCTAACATCCATTTTGCCGTGTCAAATTCGTTGTACGGTATGAGTACAGTTTGGTCTACCAAAAAACATTTACAAATTTTTCCTTAAAATTCATGCAGTTACCATACGGTGCTTTTCAGTGGTCAAAAAGGATTTAAAAAATAACTTCTTGATTGATCCCTTCTTGAGGATATGGATGGAAATTAAATTATCAACACGACCTTGGTTTTCATCAAAAAAGAAGGGAATTTGGCAGGGATGGCAATAAAATCACAGACTAACCCCTGTAAATGTTGAACATAACTTACGTCCCCATTAGGAAACTATTACCATCTGAATAGGGCTTTAGTTGTAGAGTCTGAAGGTGAATTTATTAGCATGTAGGAATTTGTGTGAACATACCCTCAGAGAAAGAAAGACGTGTTCCTGGTCACCCGTACAATCACCGATCTGTTCAAGGGCGTAATCAGCCACTGCCTGGATCTCACTGGTGACTCCATCCGTCTCAAAGAGCCTTGGGTCACACAGAAAGAATAAAGATGTTGATTTGATGAAACACTGAGTTCACTTGAGCAAAACATGGACGACAGTCAGTGAGACAAAACTGCGATTTGTCTGAAAAGGTCTTTTCACATGGTTGCAAATTAAAGTGTACTATATTTATGCATTTGGCAGATGCTTTTATCCATTGCATTCGAGGTAAACATGGAATAATGACATTGTGCAATGCATTCCCTGGGAATCGAACCCAAGATCTTGGCCAGTCCTCCACTGGTTGAGCTACAGAAATGCTACCAATTGGTAAAATTCAGTTCATATGTTAGTTGACAATTTATTTTTACCTAAATCTAAAGATTTAAACGGAACACATTACTAGTTGTCCCTCACCTCCTCACAGCATTGCTGAGAGCATAGTAGATGGGTTTGCTTGGCTTCAACTTTGCCATCGCCAACATTTCCTTTACAAGTACGCGGGAGGACCGGGGTATCATTCCCATGGCATATACAGCAGCGTCAATCTCAAATGAAGATGTGTCAAAGGTCCTGAATAACTGCATGATAGCACTGACGCATTCTCGTGTACCGCACTGTAGCAAAGCCTGGTACGTCAAAGACTGAGAGATTTCTAATGCCTCGGGAACAACGGCTGTCAAGGTTTCAGCTTCCATCTTGCGGATCACGGCTACGAGCTTGTGGGCCAAGTGGGCTCTCTTACGTCCATCATTGGTCTTGGAGAGGTCAGCAATTTCCCTCAGAACAACAAGAGCGGATTCTTTATCCTGGATGGGGCTCATGTCAACACTGCTGTCTGGATGGAGGGGTTTCATGTTGGCCACATCTGGAGGAATAACAGTGCATTTTGCATTCACTTTGACATGCAAGCAAGTTATGAATATTCATACCAAAGAGATGTTCTCTTACTGTGTTCAAAGACTTGGTCATTATAGTTAGAAACTCCCAGAAGGGTCAAAGCCTGTTTGCCAGTATTGATTACTCCATATTCTCTCCTGGTTGAGATAAAGTCATAGAGACAAACATCAGTACATGAGCATCCAAGATACTCAATGAACATTTATGCATTTGGCAGATGCTTTATCTAAAACATTTAAATTCACTATAAAAGTCAAAATGGACAATTTTTATTTTTTTATGGAATATTGCAGTGTTTATTCTAAATGATTTATCAGTGCACATCATTATTTTTTAAATTCATGTTCCTCGTAATCTTGAATCAGGATAACTTTGCCTCCCTCTTCTCTTCTCTGATGGTGAGGGCGGGGAAACCTGTCACTCACATGAGATCCACCAATAGCAAACCACAACCATCCAATCAATTCCCCACAGACAAAATCAAGCCCCGCACTACATTTGTTCTTGTTTGAGAAGCCATTTCACTTGGATATACGGCACTATAGGGAAGAAAATACTGGCCATTTCATGCTGACTTTAAGATTGTAGGCTTTGAACATTGGGAGAAACCATTTTATCTTTTGGGAGGGGATGTAATGGTCTTTTTATTTAAAGAAATTAAATAATCAAAGGATTTAAATGGATTTAAAATAACAAAAATCAGATTTTTTGTAAAGTAATATACACATGATATAATATGTATAAAATATACACACAATCACTAATATTCATATGCGTAATATGTCTAAAAAAAAAAAAAAGAAACAAAATATTGTCTCATGACATTCAGTTATGAATCACGTAAATGATTCAGCCTATATTTCCCATTAAAAACAGCAAAATTCGAGTAGTTTGCGCCACTGGATATTACTGTCGAATATTAAGTGTTTAGCTACTTACATCTTTCCTCACACTATTTCAACGTTAAAAACTGAGGCGACCTGCTGGAACTCATGTTATGACATTGCTCTACAGTTACATGAGCGACAGGAATATATGTTTATTTCACTTACTTGTGTGAAAAGAGCGCAAGAACATGTTTTTCGGTGCAAGTTCCAGAGGTCATGTGATGCTGCTCATTATTAAACTTGTAGTTGCAGGTCTGTTTGCTTTTGATCAGCTGAGCAAGAGGATATTTCTTGGGAAGAGAGAATGACAAACATTGGCCATCTCAACCTACTCGTCTTTATTGGGTTTTAAAAGTGTCAGAACATGGATTTTAATATGTTTTATTATTTTAATTTATTTCACTCTATAACTAATATATATGCGGGAAAAATTATTATTTTCATTCATTTACCCTCATTCTGATTCTGAAATTAAGGCTTGTCAGCAGGGCCTACACTCGGTAAGCGCCAAATGCAAGTAAAAATCGGTGTTGGCGAGCATATGAAACGGTGTCAATCACCAGTTGGCCGGTAACATTTTTATGAATTTTAACAATGCAATGTTGTGAAAACATAAACGTGAACAAACATGAACGACGCTCGAGACAGTTGACGGGTCAGTGCTGCGTCGTCACGAAAGTTTATTCCTTGCCAATTGAAATATTCAAGCGTGAAAGAGAACTAAATTCGTTACTCACACGCTGTATGGGAAGCTTAAACACAAGTGCAATACTTGAGCTCTCTTTCGCATTTTCTTGCACTTGAACAGACAAATTCACACAAAATTATGTCACAAAATGCCCGTCTTGGTGAGTATCCTAAGTAAACATCGTCGGTTATGTCTTAAGTGAATGTAAAGAGATGAGAAAGAAAATGCACGTGTGCAGTATCAGTATATTGGATCCGTGCATTATGTCTTAAAGTGACAGCATCCTAATAATCCTGCTGCTGTCTGCGTTTTTAATGTTAAAGGGATAGCTCACCCAAAAATAAAAATTCTGTCATCATTTACTCACCCTCAAGTAGTTCCAAACCTGTATGAATTTCTTTGTCTCAGAACTCACCATGCCGGTGATGAGGGCGAGGGGACTGGTGTGGTCATCGACTGGCCTGAACTTGTCACAACCGGACAAGTCTCTTGTAAGAGTGACTTCGGTGGCGACGTCCTCTCTGGTGTTCACGACATAGTCAGTCTTACACAGACCATAGATGGTGGGCTGGAATGGAAGCGGTTAGAAGTGTATCTTCTCATTCAAGAATGAAGTTTATCAGCGGACTAGGGCGGCTGCATGATACCGAAAACTGACATTGTGATATTTTGCTTTTCTGTGATATATATATATATATATATATATATATATTGCAATTTAAAAATACGGACCATGTCTTTGTTCCTGTCCTCCTCAAGCACCGGGACAGCAAGAGCAGAGATGATTCCCCTCTTGACGTTGAGGATGTTTATCCGCTCATCCTCCTCAGGGAAAAGCTTGATGTCATCGTCTCCCTCAACGGTGAACTTCAGAGGATGTCTGAACAAAGAGAGACGATTCTGCTGAATACCACTGCCCGAACTATACACAATATGCTGATTCACAACGTAGGGATCTGATTGAGGCGCACCCATAGTTATTGTTAGTGTGAGCAGGACTTTACCTCTCCATGGCGGTTTTGAAGTCCTCCGCACCAGCAGCTGCTCCAAACACTGGGTTTCCATCCGCATCGACGTCTATCACTTCACTCAGCGTGCAGTCGGCGGTGCGCACAATGTAGCTGCATGTATCAGGAACCGCGATCTCAACCTAATACGATATTCACACTGCGTTGCTGAAAAAAACAGCAATATCTTTAGAGTTTGATGTGGGGAAATGAACTCGTACTGTACCTTGCAGCTGGCCTTGGGGCCGTTGACTTCCCCGTTCAAAGCATTCAAGGACTTGGTCTCATAGAAGTATTCATACTTGTTGAAGGGCTTGTATCTTTTGGCCACTAGAAGAAGCAGAGCAACTCATTTAATACACATTATCCACCAGCGAGAAACTGCAGAAATATATGCTGACATTTAATATTGAATTTAGATCATTTGATTCTGCAGAATAATTGCAAGAGACGTACTCAAGCATGGTGCTCCTTCATCCTGAGCTTCTGCAATACAAAACAAATGCATCACGTTAAAACTCTACGGTTTGCACTGCAGTTATGACTGTAGTCAGGGCTGAAAATATCCTAAAACACCAACTTGAACGTATGTGTAATCCTTCGGTAGTTATTTAGTTCTTTATTGCAATGATGTTCAGAAGCAAGAAAAAATACCTGCCAATGGAGTGAAAAAAGTCAAATGAATTCAAAAGATCGGATTGTAGTATGACTTAGTACATCATAATTTTGACTTTTTATATCATAATAATGCTTTAACTTTTTTTCAAAATTATGACTTAATATGTCAATTTCAACTTTTTATGTCATAATTATGACTTTTTATGTCTTAACTAACTTCGTGTCATAATTATGATAGAAAAAGCCACAGTTATGTCTTAGTTTGACATAATTATGACTTTTTATGTAATAAATTTGACTTTTATTTTGACTTTTCAGTCTCATAAATCTGACTTAGTATGTCATAGTAATTTTGACTTTTTATCTCATAATTATGACTTTTTATGTTCTAACTTCGACTTATGTAATAATTATGAAAAGGCCACAATTATAACTTAGTATGTCGTAATTATGACTTTTTATGTAATAAGTTCGACTTTTATCTCATAATTATGACTTCGACTTTTTTATTTTTTATTATTTTAAAATCATATAAAAAGTCAAAATTAGGACTTAGTCTGTCAATTTCAACTTTTTATGTCATGATTTTGACTTTTTATGTCCTAACTTAGGCATATATCATAATTCTGATTAAAAAAAAGCCACAATTATGATTTGGTATATCAAAATTATGACTTTTTATGTTATAAGTTTGAATGTTATCTCATAATTATGGCTTATATCATCATTTTTACTTCATCATAATTATGATAGAAAACATCAAAATTATAACTTAGTATGTCAATTTTAACTTTTTATGTCATAATTTTGACTTTTTATGTCCTAACTTAGACACATCATAATTACGGGGAAAAAAAGTAACAATTATGACTTAGTATGTCACAATTATGACTTTATGTAATAATTTTGACTTTTTATCTCATAATTATGACTTTTTATGTCCTAACTTCAACTTATCATAATTATGATAGAAAAAGCCACAGTTATAACTTAGTATGTCATAATTATGACTTTTTATGTAATAAGTTCGACTTTATCTCATAATTATGACTTGTCATAATTTTTTACTTTTTTTTGTCAAAATCATATAAATAGTCAAAGTTATGACTTAATATGTCGATCTTGACTTTCTATGTCATGATTTTGACTTTTCAATCTCATAATTATGACTAAGTATGTCATAATTTAGACTTCATCTCAAACTTTTTGTCATAATTAAGATTTACCAAAGCATGATTCTTTTTCTTATGTGTTGGAAATGGGATTCCATATGGATTTCATATTCATCTCAACAATGTATCCTATTAAACTGGAAAAAATAACATTCTCCAACATTTGAGTTATTTAAACAAAGCATAACTGATATGAAATATTTAACATGTTTTAAGGATAAACCTCACTTAATTTTGATATAATTTTGCATCTCAAGTAAATGTATTTTATTTAAGAATGTTTAGATACTTGTACTGGAAAAATACAGAGTAAGAAAATCACTTTTGCAGTGCAAATATTTGAGGGTAAATAAATGAAAAAGTTTGTCAGAAACTAATTTCATACTTACTGGACACGGCGACGATCAAAAGCATCAGAAGACGGAGCTTATTGTCGGCCATGATGGCTTCAGAACAGTTCTCCTCTCAGTTTTCAGCACATTTATAGCAAAACAATCTCATGTGTGCAGCGAGTGCTTGTTCATTTCGGCTCTTACTCCAAAGCTCATTCATAGGCTGACAGACTAAAGCTAATAGAGCCGAGTTTGACATTGATTTCTCAAAGAACAAACAGACATAGTTTGCTAATAAACATTGGGCTCGCCATTGCTTATTTGGGGTTTCAGTAATATTATTGATTTAACTGCAATGACACTATTGGAAGAGAACAAAACATGAAGTGAATTGAGCTGAATAATGACACTATCTTATCCAAAGCGACTTACGTTGCATATTTTTTTCATAAGTTCCTGCATTACCTGGGAATCAAATCCAAGATGCTGGCATTACTAGTCTATCTGCCTTTATTTTCTTAATTATAAATTTAAACTGCATGCATTTATGGTCATTGTATATATAGAACACTCAACATGTTTATCATTTGCTGTGCCATTCCACTATCAGTTATTGCATTACACCATGTGTGCAATCTTGCTCAAGATATAGGTTCAGATCAGCAAAATTAGTTTTGAATAAACAAGGACTTTGTGACAAACAGAAACTCCTTATATGCATATGCTGATCTGAACTGATGCAAGGACAAATCTGGAGGAAAAATAGAGACCGAAATGAAACGGGCTCTATGTAGAATTCAGAAACCTTTGTTATTAGCGACACCGGTGGCCGTTAAGTGAACTGCATCTAGCATCTTATTGCTCGTGCTCGCTGTCGTGCACACGTAACGCACAAGAGACGTGATTCAAGACTCATGACGAAGTTATTTTTTAATTCTTTGCTTAGTAGAAAAAAGTTGGAATTACCTTTGCAGCGATATATACTGTTAATGAACATCCGACGCCGTCCACATTGCTATGAGCGACGGGTGTACTGTATGTAAATATCCTCTCAATAACAAAATAAACACAACAAAAATGACAGCGGTGAGAAACAGCATCTGATCATAGTGATGTGGATATGTTTGAACCAGCTCTGCGATTCACCGGCATCATGTCGACAGATGAGGTAATTAAAATTACACTGTTATGAGTTTGATTATGATGTATATTTATTAATCCCTTTTCTTTGTTTGACACATTGACATCGGCATCATCCTGAAAATTATTAAACATTCGTTTAATGTGTCATAGAACGGAAGAGACGCTCTCGGCAGCGCGCGTAACCGTCACATCCTTTTGAATTTCCCGGCAAAACCGTCCCGGGTCCTTCACATTTAAATAAGACTTTCATAGACAACCTAGGAAGTCGGGGAGGGTCTCATTTTTTAAGTTTCATTACAAGCTGTTCACACATTGGCAATAAAGCTATTAATACATTAACATTTGTACATAGGATTATATTTTAGGAGACGCAGAATTATTGGACTAATCCGCATAAGCACTTGTGTCATGTATAGCAAATATAGGACTCTGAACTCTTCACACTGACCTGAATTCACTTTGAATGACACTGAACTACAGTACGCTGAACTTTAGACATAAAAATACACTAATACACACTGCTATTGATTTCTGGTGTGGAGTATTTGAGTTTCTGTTTTGGTGCATCTTAAAGTCACACACATAGCAAATGCATATGTTTATATATATATATATATATATATATATATATATATATATATATATATTCACTTTAAATTATGTTGCAATTATGAGAAATAAATCACGATTGCCGTTTCATTTCCATAGATTATAACAGATCTGAGAGTGAAAGATGATTATCAGTCGATAATGACTTTTTAGTCTCATATCATGGAGTGCAAAACTCATGTGGACTACTGTTATTATATTTTTATGGTGCTTTTTTGGGTCTTTTTTGTAACTCGTTAGTGTAAATTACCATGCATTTACCATGTAGCCTTAATAAACATCTTCATTTGGGTTTCAAAGAAGAAAAAAAGCCTGTATTTCTGTCAAGTTTCAAATTCTTCTCAACACGGGTCATGTCAGAGAATACAGGACATCATTCTGAAAGAAAAAAAGATTTAGAGACATGTAAAGCAAACCAGAAAGCACTGAGACAGAGATAAATAAATATATATATAATGTAAAAATATAAAAAATAAAATATTAAAATAACTGTTAATATTATATTAAAATATATTTAATTATCAGTAAATGAAATTTATGGGGTGGATGTCACCATTTTAATTTTTGTAAAAACACGTCTTAATATGATTTCTGTTTTTCCTTCTGATTTTGGGGCAAAGGATATATGGCACTTTACCTGAAATGTAATTCCTAAAGTCACCAACAAGTGTCAGTCTTGCATTTTATATGCTATACTGTTATAAAGATCTCAATGATTTACATCAGAATTTCATCACTTTTTGTCCATATAAATATCAGCATCTGCAGCATTATTGCATATTTTTGCCTCTGAATAAAATTAAGCTGTTTTTTCCTCCAAAAAAGTTGTTACGGGAAAAAATTAAAATAAGAAATATGCTGTCAGCTTACATATTGATTATTATCTGATTTTAAAGCTTGTTTTAAGTCATCTTGTGATGGCTACTTGCTCCCTAGAAAGAGTTACAGCATGTTGATGTAAAGAAAACAGTATCAGACTGTCAGATGATGGAGAACGCTTTCTGTGTGTCTACTGTGATTGTGCTGAGGGGCGGAGAGTGTGTGTGTGTGTGTGTCTTTGTCTAGAGTTACTTCAGCTGTCCAGAAGCATATGGGTGGAGAGAGGCTCTGGAAACGTGTGTGTTTATAAAGAGAGGCGCGGCCTAAAGGGGGAGTTCCAGACCTCCGAGTGACGACTGCAGTTTTCTCCTGCGCTCAAACACTCGCAGCAGCAGCGTGAGAAGATGTTTACCAGCGCCGGACTCCGTATCCGAAGACATTCTGAGCATCTGAATGCAGAGAAGAAAGACAGAAGCGAATGAAGCAAACGCTCAGACATGAAGAGCAGAAGATCAAGAAGCACAGGCTGAAAGAGGTGGGCGCTACGAGCAAAATACTTTACAGGAAGGTCACATTAGTTAATAATGCATTAACTAACAATGAGAAATACCTATTTATAGTGTTTAGTAATCTTTGTTAATGTTAGTTAATAAATATAATATTAACAGATACAACTTTTGATTGTAATAATGTTGAAATTAACATTATATATGATACTTTAAATGCTTTAGAACTTTTATTTGTTAACCAATGTAGTTAACTAATGAAACCTTATTGTGAAGTGTTACCGGTTAGTTTTAATAGTTTCATATCACAGTAATGGTATGCGTCACATTATTTTATTAATTCAACAGAAATTAGTATGAAATAATCTGTTTTTGAAAATCCAGAAAATGAAAAACTGTACAAAATATACTTTATCTAATTTTATTTATTTGGATCTTGATGGAATCAAATCCAAATATCAGATTTATGTCAAATAAATCAGTGTAAAATAGATTCACGTTATGAAAACTAAAGAGTTAAACTAATATTAGAACAGTTTCGACTTTAGATTTGAAGCTGATAAACAGACTTGAGACGCACATCATGCAACAATTAATGCAGAAAGTTGACATTTTTAGTTTACTCCGTGTTTCTTTGTCACTAAAGGGGTCATGACATGAGAAATCAAATTTGCCTTGATCTTTTGACATACAAGAGGTCTTTGAACCATTAAAACATCCTGCAAGTTTCATATCTTAGAACGCCCTCCTCATTATAAACAAACATTTATTTAATCAAGCTCAGAAAACAGTTTGTTTTGATATTGCGGAATCTGTGACATCACATGGGCAAATAAATTTGCATATTCCCGAATAGTTACACATCATCACACCATAGGCCCCGCCCACTGTTACCATAGGCCCCACCCACGTTTGAATTGGCTGCAAAATTAATAACAGTGCAAATTCAGCGCAGAATCCTCTGCTTTAGACCACAGATATCAGATCAATAGTGCTGAAACCAGGAGAAACACTGTGTCACGAACAAGTTAAGGCTCTCCAGTCCACAAATCACCATGGATTTAATGTAGTAACATGGTATTGTGGCACTCAAATACTCGAATGCTTTTACATTATTAATTTCAGGGTTCGTGCAAACGTTTGAGAGTGAAATTCAAGCAATTTTCAAGGACACTTTTTCCTGCACTTAAAACCTCTAAATATTATCAATTTTTAATGTTATTTTTAATGTGATGATTTGTAAAACTAAAAGGTTAAAGATGAAGAAAAACTAACACTATGTTCCTAATATTTTGGAAGTCTCCTACAACAGGTTTACATGCATGCAGGGTCAAACAACACTTTCGTTTTCTCATAATATACATTTAATTTCACTTCAGCTCTCAATGATTCGTAAACGACTCGAGTAGGACGTTTCTCTATGGCAAGTGTCACTTTAGTTTATTTATAAGACGTGACAGCAGCGTCACTGTTATACTTCATGTAGGTGCACCTGTGGGAACTGTATCAGAATGCCAAGCGAAGCTGAAAACAGAAGATAAACATTTAGGCCAGATGTGTGCAGACTTTTTCGTCATAACTATTAACAAAGTAAAAAATGGCTATATCAATAATCATTACAGTGAGTGTTTACTGTTTACAGAAAGAATACTTAAACTAACTAGTTAGTGTGGACTAGCATCTTAACATCCTATTACAATACAGATAGAGCTCCACTCTACTGTAATAATAAAAACACAGAGGGAAAAAAAACAGTTTGTTTTGTATGTTGTAAACTCCCACGTTAGCCGAGCACAAACGTGAATAGCTGATAATGCATTAGACTTTGTAAACAATACTTGATCATTACTCCAAGTAATAAGACAGACAAGCTGCATTAATCGACTCATTTTTAGACAATACTGGACCCACATCTGAATAGCAGAACTACAGTAACATGAGTTAGCCGGTTAGCAGGAGAAATACAGACTAGAGTGTACGTTACACAACATAACATACAAAACGACGAATTTTGAACGATTGCTAGAAAATATAAACATCAATTATTAATCATATTTACAGGTTGAGATTAAGAGGAGCAAGATGGTCCAAATAAACTCGGCATTGATCCATATTTTAAGACCAAGCGTTTTGTGAATCTTGCGTTAAATTCCCCGAGGTTTGAGAAGCAGTCGTCAGTGAAATGACGGGAACACAACAAAAGATTGTACTGCTGTGGTATTGTTGACTGCTGTGGCGTCTGCGCGCGCAATAAGTGGGCGGGCAATATGCTAACGTCACAAAGAAACAGCTTGGGATTCGTTTTACAAACGACTCGTTTAATTGACTCAGTCGACTCTTACTTTTGAGAGACAATAATTATATACGGTGCACTTTCAGATTTAAAACTTTGCAGGATGTTTTCATTCACTTAGAGCTGTTACACACTACATGAAAGGTACTTTTCAAAAATCCTTAATAGGGGCACTTTAAAAAAGAAGACATGAAATTAGCACTAGATGGCGGCAGAGAAGCACTTATTGTATATGGAAAAGTAGGAAAAGTCTCATGAAAAACAAAAACTTTTTTTAAATTGTGACTGAATTACACAGGATGCAAGTAAAGAGTGCTTCTTTTATAATCACTGAAGCTTTCCCGGATCTTGTCAGAGGATTATATGTTTGTTCAGAGCATTTGACTGAGTCCCAGTGTAACGAAGAGTTCAACTTTTGTTGAAAGATGAAGCAGTCGACTGTATTAGATCTGACAGCAGCTGCATCACAAACCACAAGTAAAATCCACGTGCAATAGTGAGTGAACCTCAAGGATCATAACTCCATGTCATGACCCCTTTAATATTATAAATCAGTCCTGTGTGCTGATAGCTGCATGAATATCTAACACAGTACAAAATGTATAGCAGAGTCTGTATATTCCAGATGGAGACGCACACGACTGAAAAGTGAGCGAGACGTGAGATGAGACTGCAGCGTACCTACAGGATGAACAAGTGTTTCCTGCTGCGCGCGAGTCTCCTGCTGTCGCTGCTGTGCGTCTGCGCTCACGTCTATGTGGAGCTCAATGGCTTGTGTCTGACGGCGGCGGTTCGACTCCAGAAACAGACCCCGAATCGCAGGCATCAGAAGGCCGTTACCAGGGCAGCTTTGGCTGATGCTGCATCCACGTGCTGCCGGCCGCTGAAACATCACAGACAGGTGAGAAACTGCTGTTAATGTGAATTACTGCATTCAGATCTCAAAACTCAGCAGTTCTCAGTCGGTTTGACTTCAAGGACCGCCACGATATTTCTGATACTTCTGCTGTAATGACAAAGTTGCTCATTTTTTTTTAGACATTTTTATTTACATAAACTAGGAATGGCAGTATATTAAAATTATTAAATAAAACAATTATAAATAATTAAATTAATTCAAATAAAATAAGTTAATTTTTTATTTATTTACATAAACTAGGAGTGGCACTATATTAAAATAATTAAAATAATTTTAAATTAATTAATTAGAATAAAATAAATTGACATTTTATTTACATAAACTAGAACTAGGGCTATATTAAAATAATTAAATAAAATATTTATAAATAATTAAATTAAAAAAATAATTAAATTAAACTTTTTATTTACATAAACTATGAGTGGCACTATATTAAAATAATTATTAATTAATTAATTAGAATAAAATAAATTGATGTTTTATTTACATAAACTAGGAGTGGCACTATATTAAAATCATGAAATAAACAATTATAAATAATTAAATTAAACTTTTATTTACATAAACTATGAGTGGTACTATATTAAAATAAATAAATAAATAAACAATTATAAATAATTAAGTTAAATTTGTATTTACATAAACTAGAACTAGGGCTATATTAAAGTACAACAATTAAATAAAATATTTATAAATAATTAAATTAATTTAAAAAAATTATTTACATAAACTAGGAGTAGCACTATATTAAAATAATAAGTAATTAAATTAATTAATTAATCAAAATAAAATAAATTAACTTTATTTACATAAACTAGGAGTGGCACTATATAAAATAATTAAAACAATTATAAATAGTTAAATGAATTCAAATGAATTAACGATAAATTAATAATTCAAATAATTCAATGAAATAATTATAAATAATTAAAAAACTAAATTAATTAGAAATAATAATTAAAAGTTATTGAATGTTCATCAGGGTTTGCACTATTTATTATTGATGAATTTACACAACTTTAGTCATTTGTAAATAAAGGGTTTTTGTAAATTATTTTTACTCACAAATAGCAATTTAACATGACATAACTAAAAGTAAATAATAAAATTGGCTTTTTAAGATTTTATTGATTTCCATGACACTACCAGGTCTAGAAATCTTATTTTTAAAAATTAATTTATAAATACTAGGTTTTCCAAGACTGTAAGAACACAGTTTGGTTCCAGTCGAGACTATAAATCCTTCCGGAGAGTTTTGGTTCCCTTTGACCCGCATGATATATTTTGACCGTACAATGGAAGTCGATGGGAACCGAAACTCATTCTTCAACATATATTCTTTAGTGTTCAGCAGATGAAAAACAGGTTTGGAACGGAAAAATAAAGTAGCAGTTGTTGAGGGAACAAATAAGTATATGACGTCAGCTTACATATTAGCTTGTTTGAAATCATTTTAAGTCATCATGAGTCCCCTCGGTTGAGAACCACTGATCTATATTCTTACTAGAAAGAGTTACAGCATTCTGATGCACAGAAATCAGACTCTCAAATGATGGAGAACGAAGCAACTTTAGATTAATAGGATCCATCAGACACTCAAACGTGCTTCTGTTCTCCATTTTCGCTGGTATCCTGTTTATGTTGCTGACTGTGCATGTCAGAAACACTCTTAAACAAAAGCGTATTCATGCTCTTCTGAAGACTTTCACACTCTTGACCTCTGACCTGAGTCTAACACCACACAAAGATCCCCTTCAGTGCACTTGGACTATTTACTGCAACTAACCTGCTAAAATGACATGAATATGCATGAGTAGAATGCTACAGTCATGAGCTCATTAACATATGCCCGCCCACATTTATTCAGTAACATGATGCATTTGATCAAAAGTGTCAGTAAAGACATTTATAATGTTGCAAAAGATTCTATTTCAAATAAATGCTGCTCTTTTGAACTTTCTATTCATCAAAGAAAAATTCAGCTTTGATCACAGGAATAAATTACACTCAACTATATATTCACATGGAAAACAGCTGATTTACATTGGAATAATATTTCACAATTTTACTGTATTTTTGATCAAATCAAGAGCCCAAACAGAGTTGGATGAAACTGCATCATCTTTTACACACAGAAGAAGCGTTTGACGGCAGTGAACCGCTGTTATATTTGGAGATATTTTGGGTTAATGATATTCCCTCATATTTCAGGCGTCCCACTTCTCCTCTACCATATCAAACTCTTAATTTAAAAATCGCAGTTTGTAAACGAGCGCTGAATGTGTTTGCGTGTTTCACAGCGAGTGTTTGTATAATACAAGCTCTGAATCTGAAGAGCGGCAGCAGGAAAGACATCAGGGATTGATTGAATCCAGCTGTGGAAACAGAGCTGCACGTTCAGATTTTGCCAAGTAAGATCCACATCTTCTGTTGGTCCTAGAACAACATTAAGACCCCTGAACCCTGAAAATCAGATCCACAATGAAAGAAAAGCACATTATAAGAATGTGTTTTGTGTTGAGATTGAGATACTAATTTTTTTTTTCATTAATATTTTGAATTATCTTATACATTATATATATATATATATAATTAATTAATACACTAGGCTATAGAGATATTAAAAAAAACTAACTAAAAAAATTACAAAAACAGAACAAAACTAATAAAATTTTTGACTGGCAAAATATATTAATAAAATGTAAAATTAGTACATCAATGAAGATTGCACGGCAGACAGAGAAGAAAACATTTACTAATATTTATGAAGTAACCCGAAAGGATGATGATGATTATGAAGCAGTGCTACTCTTTCCTGAAACGAGCCAGATGTTGTTCTCATGCTGAACTCGTGTTTGTTTGACGTTTGTAAGAGGGACGGAAAAATGCAGCTCTAATAAAAGACAGCGTCTGTGGATCTGGAATTCTCTGACAAATAAAAATAGAAACAGATTAAAACAAGCTGGAAAAAACTGATCCTTCCAACTCTGAAAAACACGAGAACTTCTGACAGAGTTTGATTAGAGTCAAACAAACCAACATCACAGATGTGTGATAATATTGATAATAGACACTTACCGATGTTTGTGCTGCTGTTTTCCCGCCAAAATGACATCACTACCTGTCGGATGATGATGTCATTGAGGAACTGGCAGGGATTCTACAAAAGTGATATTGAGGACGCAAACTGATTATCAATGCAAGCAATATTCTCAAGACAACACATTTGGTTTCAGTTGGATAAAGATTCAAAGTTAGTTATTAAATTATTTAAAAAAATTTTGAGAGTTTCTGTGTTAGTGCAGCACCTGAAAACATAGATCATTACAATTTCATGACATTATTTTCACGACAATTAATAACAGTGCTGTCAAATCGATTATTCACAATTAATCACGTCTAATGTAAAAGTTTGTAAAGATAACAGTTCTGTCGAACCGATTATTCGCGATTAATCGCGTCTAACGTAAAAGTTTGTAAAGATAACAGTTCTGTCAAATCGATTATTCGCGATTAATTGCGTCTAGCGTAAAAGTTTGTAAAGATAACAGTGCTGTCAAACCGATTATTCGCGATTAATCCTGTCTAACGTAAAAGTTTGTAAAGATAACGGTTCTGTCGAACCGATTATTCGCGGTTAATCACATCTAACATAAAAGTTCGTAAATATAATAGTGCTGTCAAATGGATTATTCGCGATTAATCCCGTCTAACGTAAAAGTTTGTAAAGATAACAGTTCTGTCAAACCGATTATTCGCGATTAAACGCATCTAACGTAAAAGTTTGTAAAGATAACAGTTCTGTCAAACCGATTAATCACAAATAATCGCATCTAACATAAAAGCTTGTAAATATAATAGGGCTGTCTAATAGATTATTCGCGGTTAATCACATCTAACATAAAAGTTCGTAAATATAATAGTGCTGTCAAATGGATTAATCGATTTGTCAGCACTAATCTATTAGTATGAATAAATAAAAAATATTAAATAAATAAACAAATAAATTAGTGTTTCTTTGTAAGTTAGTCCAGCATCTGGAAACATGAAAAAAAGAAAACAAAAATATACACAAAACTAAAAAAATTATTTAAAGTTCACCTGTTCAATATTTTATACAGTATTTTAAGACCAGTGTTGTTATTTTTAACTAAAACTAAAACAACTAAAAATCATTTTCGGTGATTAAAATAAAGCAGAAATAAAATAAAATATAAATATTAGGTGATTAAACCTTAAAACAAAAAAAGCAATTGAAATAAATATGCTTAAGTCAAAGTATTAAAATTACAAAAGCTAAAACTGAAACAAAAATGAATTCAAGCTAAATAGACATTTAAAAAAGAAAACTAATAAAAATGACAAAAACTAATCTAAAATTTAAAAAAAACTGAAAATATAAAAAATAAAAGCAAATTCAGAATATTTATAAAAACTATAAAAACAAAATACAATCTCGAGCTCTCAGACAGTCATAAACGATAGTTTATCTGTTCCAGATCTTCACTGATGAATCTTCAACTTTACAGAAAGATTAAAAAAAAGACGAAGAGCTTTCAGAATCTCAGACAGAAAAACACAAGGTCATTCATTTCTCAAAGACAGTTTGCTGAAGTCTATAACCCTGAAGAAGCTCCACTGAGGGGTTTTCAGCAGTTTTCTGTGTATTTGTGTAGATTCCTAGATGGAAGATCGACCTTGAACCGTGGGCCGCAGAGACGCGCGGCTTACAGGAGGAAGCCGATCGATTCCTCAGATACATCTCTACACCGCAGGTACAGTCTCACGCTTCACTTCAGGCTTTAATGTAAACGCTGTTCTCAATACCCCAGTTAAAGTGCTCTATTATGCTGTTTTAAAGGCTTCTTATTTCTCTCAGAGTCTGAAAACAGTTTGTTCGAAGATTCGGTCTCTAAGCCCCGCCTTTCTGAGAGCTGCTCTGCTCTGATTGGTCAGAAATCAAACGCTCATTATCATATCTGAGTATCTGACACACAGTGATACGAACAGTAACGATGGCGTGGGTTTTACCGTATCAATCTCATCAAAGTGGATTTGCTTTGGCAGCAGAAAACAGTGTCTTCTCGACATGAACAACACAAACCAAACTCTTTCAGTCTCAGATAAACTACAGTGATTGAGGGCGGGGCAAAGAGACGCTGCTCAGCCAATGAGGATCATAGACTGGCATTATGCAAATTAGAGTGAGACTGGAATTACTGACGACTCGTTTCACTAACGATTCGAAAAAGCATAATAGAGTCACTTTAAATCAGTCGCCTGCAGGACGAGATGAATGATGGATCTTCTGTGTGTTTGAAGGTGTCCTGTGAGAGACCAGCGTCGGCACCGCCCATGCTTGACAGAGAGGATCATGGGTCTTGGGTTCTGTGTTTGGACCGCCGGTTCAGTCTGGCCGAGCGTATCGCGTCGAAACGCTGCCGTGTGTATTCGCTCAGGTCAGTCTGTCGCGTTTTCACACACTAAAAATGAACAAACCCAGCGATTGGGTTAATTATTTTGACCCAACATGCTGGGTAGTTTTATTTAACCCAACTATTGTTTAAAAATGACTATATGACTGACTTAAAATGAACCCGGAAATTAAAAATCAGACACATAATTACTAGAGGAAACAATAATAATCAAAAGGTAAACATAAAGTTTATTGTTTAATTATTGTTCATTAAACTTATTATTATTAAATGTTCATTTCCAACCTATTTTGGGTTCATTTTAAGCAATAAATATAGTAATTTTTAAACAATAGTTGAGTTAAATAAAACTACCCAGCACGCTGGGCAAACATTTAACCCAACCACTGGGTCAAAACAACCCAATCACGGAGTTTGTCCAATTTCAACCCAACTTTAGTTGTTTTTAACCCAGTATTTTTTAGAGTGTAATAAACATCTTTACCTCTCTGTAACGTTAAAATCCTGAGTATGATCATCAAATCGACCCTAATTAGATTCAATATATTTAACACTATGAAAAACAAAACAGTAAATATTTAACATTAATATTTATCACACATATATAATGTTACAGTCGTATTACTACAGTGTTATTTAACCTGTCCATAAAATTGCTGTGCATTATTATCTATGTATATTATTGCATAATATTGCTTTTAATGTTCAGTGTTTGAAGGATGAGTAGAATAATGTCATCTTAGTGAAAGTGCTTATTGCGTTCACAGAGCGAACATTTCGCTGATCGTTTACGGTTTAACAGAAGTTACTCCCATAATTCGTGCAAAGCATCATGGGCCGCAGGAAAAAGGTGGATAACTTTTGCCACTTTCTGAAGGAAATCTGAGGTGTTTGTGCACGCAGAACATCTGTCAGCACACAACTGCGGCTGACAGGTACACACTTGTGCGGCTCTGCATGAACACACAAACACACACAGGGTCGTGTCAGGATTCATGCTGTACATCCTTCCTGCACTCAACATGCAAAATCAGCAGGTTTCACTGTGTGTGTGTGTGTGTGTGTGATGCATTACAAACTAAAACGCTGGCATTATAATCCATGCATGTGAAAGTCTGTCTGACAGACTCCTGCCCTGCAGCGTCTCTCCTCATAATACAGTCAAACTTCATCAGCACACGCCAGTTGTACAGACCACTTCTGACACGAACAGACTTCACACATTAAATCAAAGATCTAGAAAGTTGAATGTTATGAAGAAATGAGTCATATTTCAACATGAAATCAAAGAAAAAGGGGATCATTATGATGCATTGTGGTATTATTTTCATCACAATTAAACACATTTTTCCTTAAATTCTCATTAGTGTAATGCATTTTTTTTAAATAATAAAAATATCACGGTAATATTATAATGAAAATCATTAATTGACAAAAAAATGCAACCGTACAATTTAAACAATATAGTAGACTAATGGGAATCGTGGGGTAAATTGTGTTTAATCATGAGAATAATGTAAAAATTCAAAGAATAAAAATAAAATGTAAATAATAAATAAATAAAATAAATTAACCAATTCCCATTTAAATTTTACGTCAATAAATTAAAGTGCATATACATGCTTAATTTTCTTAAATAAAGCACGTACACAAGATTAATTTCCTTTATAAAATATAATTATAGTATAAATATTTTTAAACTAATTTTTTCCTTTCGATTATAAAATGAAAAAAGGCCCAAAGATGTTCTAGATATTTTTTTGAGATTCATTTACATTTACTTTCCCAATAATGACGTTTATTTAACAGAAAAAAATTAAAAAAGTAATAAATGATAAGTAATAAACAAACAAAGAAATAAAATTTACAGATTTCCAGTGAAATTTTATGTCAATAAATAAATAAATAAACCAAAATTTACTTAAAAACAAATAAGTAAAAGCACATATACAGGCTTAATTTTCTTTATAAAATAAAATATGACACAAAAATATGATATTTTTTGAGAGATTTATTTACATTTACACATTTACTTTTTGGGAAAGAAAATGGCATTTATTTAACAGGAAAAAAAAACAAAATAACTAAATAAAAATGAAAATAATAATAAATAAATAAATAAAAGTGACCGATTCCCAGTCAAATTTTGTCAATAAATAAATCCATTATTTTAAAGGACGTACAAAGGCTTAATTTTCTTTAAATATAAATATATTCCTTTTTGATTTTAAAATGAAATATGACACAGAGATGTTCTAGATATTTCTGTGAGATTCATTTACATTTACACATTTGCTTTTTGGTAAAGTAATTTCTGTTTATTTAACAGAAAAAAGCAAAATAAATCAATAAAAATGTAAATAATAACGAACAGACAAATAAAACTGACTGATTCCCAGAGAAACTTTACATAAATAAATGAATTAAAAGACATACAAAGGCTTAATTTTCTTTATAAAATATAATTTATTATTTTTTCCTTTTGATTTTGAAATGAGATATGACCCTGAGTGAGATTCATTTGGCAGACGCTTTTTAATTTACTTTTATGTAATGTTTATGTAACAGCCAAACCACTCCTAGAAAGTTGTCAGATCACCTCAAATGATCCCAGAATCCTCTGCAGTGCAAACAGACTCCGCGAACACCAGCGCCTCCGAGCAGAACTCAAGACTCATTACAGTCAGCAGGCTGAATGAATCATTCATGACGAGCGCCGCTCGTCCAGAGCGACCGGCAGCGGATCTCGAGCACGTTTGACCCCTGCAGCGCTGCCGCGGCTCGTTTCAGAGCGGATCCTCCTCCAGATCTGCTGTTTTAGTCACATCATGAGTCTGGTGCTGTTCAACAAACACTCCAGAGCTCTTTAACATGATTTATACAAGCTGATAAAACATTCTGCACATCAAATAAATATAGATATAAGTTCACAATAGCATGCAACCTACTACTCTCGCTCTTTTTGGAACATACAGTATATATACTGGTCATAGTATGCAACATTTCTGTATGCATAAAATATGAGTACATTTGCACAAAATATGCAGTACAACCAGAATATACTGTGTGGAAGATAGCTGCTGAATTCATAAAGAATACTCATATACTACCAGCATACTAATATTGTAGTATGCTACCAGTACGCTTTTCAGCCTGTGTTTTAACTGATCAGATTGTCCAAATTTGAGATGTTTTTACAGAAATTAAAGATTATAGATGGAAATACCTGCAGCTTTATTTTCGAGATGACTCGATTAACTGGATTAGACGTTATAATACAGTCTAAAATGATTGTCATTACATACTATTTAGCCGGTAGTGTTTAGTATATACTGTGTTGTATGCTAGTATCGTATTTTGAAGTATTAATGCGTCAAGTCGCTGTATAATCAAACTATATTATATCATCAGAGGTTTTCAGGTTATTATAGTAAACTAAAGCCATAAAAAAAATTGTTACTTAAACCTTAACTGATATTCAGTGATATTTCTGATTATTCAATTAATATAATATATTTAATAATAATGTTTTAAGCAGATTTATGTTATAGATTTATGTTTTTAGATTTTAAAACAAGAAATAAATATTTGTAAGGAGTGTTAAGGTCATTTTATTTCAAGAGAAACCTTAATTGAAGATATTTATGTCAAATTTTTATATCAAAGATATTTATATAAAAATTCATTAGAGATTAATAGATTTATATATATATATATATATTTCTACATATTTATTTATAGTTTAATTTGATGTACTAAAATAAACTAAAACTAAAATTCCAAATCTCTCTCTCCCTATATATATATATATATATATATATATATTTCTACACACACATATACTGTATGTATAAATATATATAATATAAACAATACAATAAAATTACTAAAACTTAAAAATCACTACTATAGTTATATACTGTAGTTATACACGCACACACACACACACACATATATATATATATATATATAATTATATATATTTTTAAGTTTTAGTGATTTTGTTTTTGTCATTTTTATTAGTTTATATTTTTTATACATATATATATATATATATATAACTAATAAAAATGACAAAAACACAAAATCACTAAAACTTAAAAATTACTAAAACTTAAATTAGTACTATAGTTATATATATATATATATATATATATATATATATATATATATATATGTATATGGCTGGGCAAAGTTGATTTTTTGATTCATTGTTTTTTTTAAAATATGGTTGATTCGATGTCGATTTTCAAAAGCCACGTATCGATTTTTTGGGATCAAAAACAATAACTATTTCATTAATTTATTACTTTTTTGTAGTGGGGCCAGTGAAAATGTATTGAATTAATTGAATCGAATCGAAAATCGGGTCGAGAATCAAAATCAAATCGAATTGAGACCTCAAATCAGAATCAAATGGGTTTGGGACATCTGAATCAATACCCAGCCCTATACATATATAAAAAAACTATTCAAAATATTAATTCTAACTATAATAGTATCTCAGTGATACTGAAATACACTGGAGATTTTAACATGATTAAGGGTGTAAAAATGCTTCTTCCCGTTCAGCCGTTACTGTGGTAGAATCACAGAGAGCGTGAGAGATTCTGACGGTGATCCAGTGTGTGTCACAGGTTAGGAGCGGAGGATGATGGTCTGGAGCGGCTGTTAGCCGGATCAGGCTGTGAGGTTCACTGCTTCGACCCCAGTATCAGAGGAGCTCACCTGCAGGACGCACACATGTGGCTCCACCGGCTCTCCGTCGACTGGAGGGACCCGAACCCCGCCGTCCCGGCCCAGAGACTCCACAGCGGCACCAAGAAACTCGCCGCCATCCTCAACGACTTCGGCCACAGACAGGTGATGAGAGCAGCGCCGAGAACAACAAACATTTTATCAGTATCTTTCAGTACTTTCTTTCTATAAAAAATAAAGAAAATTAATTAATTTATATATATATATATATATTTTATTTCATTAATATAATATAATTAATAATTTAATTATATCTTAAATCAAGTTATTTATGGTAAATGTAATTCAAGAGAAACCTTATTAGATATTAATATAGAAGATAATAGATGATAAGATGAGAATATATTAATATATATCAAAATGAATTAGAGGTTAATAGATTAAAAAATAAAATAAATTAAAATAAAATACTTGCATGCATACATAAATAAATGAAAGAAATGTTTATCTCAAGACATTTATGCTTTTGTTTATGGTTTGATCTTCTTGAAATGCTTCTTATTTATCAAATCCAGTGATAATTGATAATTGTGATACATTGACTGAAATTGCAATAAAATAAATACAAAATGAAATACATTTAAAGAAATCCAAAAGTCAAATGAAGTGGTCAGAATTGGTATCTGTGCCAAAATAAATTTCTAATCACCTGTCATATTCATATTTCAGACTTCACCCTCATTTTTTCCATCATCTGCCTGAGCAAGTTTAGTCTTTGCACTTTAAATCCACGTCCTTGAACAAACACAGACATTCAACACACACACACACACACACACACACAAGCAATTATAGTGTCCATTTCTGTCAGGTGACAAAACGCCGCTCCAAAGACTCTAACAGGTACTCACAGGTTATTGATTGTGTGTGAGACGCATCATTTACTGCGAACACAGCAGAAGCTTTACGTTTGCTTTCTCCAGGCTTTCAGGAGCATCTGTGTGCAGCGTGAGATACAAGAGCGTCTTGTGTTGGATGATTCACTCTGATCTGCCTGAGAAACAGAAATAGAGATGTTTAAAAACGGTTAACATTAGATGTGATTTTTCGTGATTAATCTATTTGACGGCACTAGTTTAAACTAAACGTCTTCATAGTTTAAAAACACTTAATATTAGATGCGATTTATTGCAATTAATCGATTTGACGGCACTAGTTTAAACTAAATATCTTCGCAGTTTAAAATCGGTTAATATTAGATGCGATTTATCGCGAATAATCGATTTGACGGCACTAGTTTAAACTAAACATCTTCATAGTTTAAAAACGGTTAACATTAGATGCGATTTATCGCAATTAATCGATTTGACGGCACTACTTTAAACTAAATGTCTTCATAGTTTAAAAACGGTTAATATTGCAATTAATTGTGATTAATCGATTTGACAGCACTAGTTTAAACTAAATATCTTCGTAGTTTAAAAACGGTTAATATTAGATGCGATTTATCGCGAATAATCGATTTGACGGCACTACTTTAAACTAAATGTCTTCATAGTTTAAAAACGGTTAATATTAGATGCAATTAATTGTGATTAATCGATTTGACAGCACTAGTTTAAACTAAATATCTTCGTAGTTTAAAAACGGTTAATATTAGATGCGATTTATCGTGAATAATCGATTTGACAGCACTAGTTTAAACTAAACGTCTTCATAGTTTAAAAACGGTTAATATTAGATGCAATTAATTGTGATTAATCGATTTGACAGCACTAGTTTAAACTAAACGTCTTCATAGTTTAAAAACGGTTAATATTAGATGCGATTTATCGCGATTAATCGATTTGACGGCACTAGTTTAAATATCTTCGTAGTTTAAAAACAGTTAATATTAGATGCGATTTTTCGCGAATAATTGATTTGACGGCACTAGTTTAAACTAAACGTCTTCATAGTTTAAAAACAGTTAATATTAGATGCAATTTATCGTGAATAATCGATTTGACGGCACTAGTTTAAACTAAACGTCTTCATAGTTTAATATTAGATGCGATTAATCATGATTAATCGATTTGTCTGCACTAGTTTAAACAGTTAATATTAGATGTGATTAATCAAGGTTAATTGATTTGACAGCACTAGTTTAAACTAAATGTCTTCATAGTTTAAAGGCAGTTCATATTAATTTTAAAAGGTCCTGAAGTTTAAGAAAGAGACGAGACTCTTTCTGGGTCAAACAGAAGAGAGAAAGCTCTAGAAAGCGAGCGAGAGGTTGACGTGAGTCTCTGACGGACGCGCTGCAGGTCTGCTGGTTTCATCTCTCATGGGTTTGTGTGCAGTAATCCAGGTCAGTCTTCTGCACTGCCCACCTTCACCAGCTCGTCCTCAATAGAGCGTCCTACTTTCCCTCGTCCTCCTTGTTTATATCTCCTGACGACGGCACCATATGGAGTAACTGCAGCTCAATGCCAACGCTGAAACGCTGCAGTCTTTAAGAAACGGAGGCAGAAATGTGTGAAACACCTGTTCGTTAGATTATAGTTAATTAAAAACTAAACATTTACCCATAACACATCTGTCAGATTACGCTGTACATGCTGAGATGACGATGTACATGCTGAGCTTTAATACTTGGCGACAGTATTAGTGATTCTTGCCTTAAACGCTCCTCATAATAAACTGCCTTCCCAGCAGCCCTTACGATCATGGAAAGAGACCAAAGCCATTATAAATCACTAATGAAATCTTTCAAATGTGTCTTTGATTATCAGATGCACTCCAGCAGTTCTCGCTCCCGGTGAAACTGAGGACAAACACAAAACTTCAACTATTAATCGTGGTTTGAGACGAAAAGTAACGAGCCGAGAGATTCGGCACAGTCATAAAGAGTTGTGAACAAACCGTTTCGCTTGCTGTATTCCTGTCAGACTTCCAGAAAATGCTGTAAAAATATACAGATTTAGCAAAGATAAAAACAGTGGTGATCTCGTAACAACAGAGGCATGTGATTGGCTAAGAACTAAAAATAAGGAAAACTTTTCCCCCTAGTTAATATGACTATACAATAAAAATAATAAAAAGTATTATTTTATTATTATTAAGAAGAATATTTTATTCATTTATTATAAAAAAAACACATCAATAAATATTACTATTGCAATAATACTGTAAAGTAAAAATGAGCATTTAATTTATTATTCTAAATATTTTAAAATATATAAAAATTAAAATCCATAAATCAATAAATATAAATGATCAATTAATATTTATTTAACATTATTACTCAGAATAATATTTTTATTAAAATTATAAAAATCAAATCAGTTAAAAAATATTACTATTGCAATAATACTATTAGTAAAGTAAAAACAAGCATTTAATAATAATAATCACTATTCAGAATATTTTATTATAAAATTAAAATCAATAAAAAATATTGCTATTGCAATATTAATATTGTACTGTAAATAATGAGCATTTAATAATAACAGTATTTGTAAACTATAAAAATTAAAATCCATAAATAATAATCAATAAATATAAATGATCAATAAATACTGCTATTGCAATAATACTATTGTATGGTAAAGTAAAAAATGAGCATTTAATAATAATTATTAAAAATATTATTCAGAATAATATTTTTATTTAAATTATAAAAATTAAATAATTTAAGAAATATTACTATTGCAATAATACTATTGTACTGTAAAGTAAAAATGAGCATTTATTAATAAATAATAATTACTATTATTAGTCAGAATATTTTATTATAAAATTAAAATCAATAAAGAAATATTATATATTTTATATTATTATATATTATATTTATATAATATATAAAGAAATATACAATATTACTATTGTACTGTAAAAAATGAGCATTTAATAATAATAATACCTGTAATAATTATTATTATTTAGAATAATATATTTAGTTATTTAAATTATAAAAATTAAAATCAATAAATATTGATATTGTAAAAATATTGTATGGTAAAAATAGTATTTAATAATAATTATTAAAATTATTATTCAGTATTTTTATTTAATTAATATTTTATCAATATTTTTATTTATTTATTGATAATTCTGTTAAGATATTATATTACTATTGCAAAAAAAACTATTGTACAGTAAAGTAAAAACTGAGCATTTAATAATAATAATAATAATAAAAAACAGTAATTTTACAACAGCCGACTTAATTTCTTTTCTTCTCAACATTAGAGCTTTTATTTTGGTGTAAAAGACTTTCTTTATAAATGACAAACTTGATAAGACGGTTGGCACGTTTCTCTTGGATTTACACAGTTCACGTGTGTCAGGTTGGAAAATATGTAAATCCATATAAATACAGAATATTGTAAACATACAGAACCCATAGTTTACAAGATCTCCTAGTCAGTTTGATTCAGAAAACTGTGTTAATGATGTCACTTCCGTGTCAGTAATAACGAACGTTCCCCTCAGGTGGATGTCCTGAAGGTGGACCTGGAAAGTGCCGAGTGGAAGATTCTGGAGAACCTGATTCTGGAGCAGGTGCTGGACTCCATCGGCCTGCTGCTGCTGGAGCTGCACCTGCACTGGGCGGGGTTTGAGGTGGGCGGAGACGAGCCCTCGGTGGTCCGCTACTGGTTCAGCCTGCTCAGGGAGTTGGAGCGCGCTCATTTCCGCCTCTATCACAGCTACAGCGACCCGACCAAACCGCGCCTGTTCCTGCACAGAAACCTGCAGAACACCAGCAGCTCCTTCGTCCTGGGATGGGTGAACACTCAGTTTGTGCCGCGAGGATGATCAGGCTCTGTTCTGAAGAGAAACACTTCATAACGCAAACCCAGCGGTCTTGGGTTGATTAGTGCGACGTTCTCAACAGTGTGTGATTAAACGCCTCCGTACGGGATTAAATCAACACGTCAATGAACGAGACACGATTAAAGACTCTGTCAATCATGACTAAAGTCATAGCGAAGGTGCATACATGATGTCACACAGTTTGCTTTCAATTTTACTCAAGATACCATCTCTTCTGACAAGAAACGATCGTAACAATAGGGGAAAAGCAAACTGAAGAAACTCAACTGAAGAAAAAGAGAAAAACACAAGGCGAAATCATCAAGATGACACGAATCGCCATGAATCAGTACTATGGTAACACTTTACTCATTATTTTGAGACATGGTACCATGGTAATACTGCTGTTTTAAGGGCATGTACCATGTAATATTGCAGTATATGAACATGGTTATAGTACATTATCAAAGTATCATGGTAGCACAAAATATAATTATATAATGTATATATATATTAAAATTACATACATTTTAATTAAAATCAGTAGTGTGTGTATATATATGAAGAGTTTGGTTCCAAAACGCCATTTTTAAAAAAAAAAAAGAGTTTCCCCCAAAATCAGTATCGGTATTGAAAAGTCATTTATTAATTTTGCGCAAAATGCGATATCCGTCGTGTTATTCTGTCACGTTTTTTCCCTTTCTTTTCAAAACACGACAAACGCCACTCTCCCTTCTCTGCAGAATGCGATATATCCGCTCGACCAATCACAGCGCACCATTCCACGCACTGTGAATAGTAATGCCGGCGCTCTGAATACACCCGGCATCCTAGTTTTCCTTGTACTTTGTGATCAACAAAAACAGAAAAATGAATAATTTTGACGGCATTGACGAACCTGCGGTGGTTTATTTTTAACCGTGCGGTGGCGCCAGATATTCTTTAATCAGTAATGACAAACGGAGACATAATTAATTTATAACATTAACAAGATGACTCGTTGAATTCATTTTGGGAGCGACGGCTGAATGTATTTTTAGTAAAATGCCTGTATATAAGAATAGTATTGTCAGTTCAGAGGCTGTCATAAATGTCAATCAACTTACTTTGTTGTGTATTTTCAATATGAAAAATAACTTTTATATTGATCCAATGGATTGATTGCATTTTGGGGGAAAAATAATCAGTTTTTATAATAAATCTTTAAAAATCAAAATCTAGATTTGAATTTTTAATGTTATTATAATCAAAAGATGCTATGTGAAAGTTTGAAACAGAAAATAGTGGTTTTCATCTTGCCGCTTTCTTGGTAAAGAAAACACATTTTTACTTAAATTAATCAAAATGGAGTTATAGCGTTTTGGATCCAAACTCTTCATACATATTAGTGGTCAACTGATATATTGGCTGATATTTGATATTTTGTAATTATCGGCATCTGTTTAAGTTTTTCCTTGTTCATATTAAAAATAACAAATATTTAGCAATTTTATTAGGATTTTTAAATTTTTTTAGGATTTTTTAATTTATGAAATTTTAATATATATATTTATATATATTAGGGCTGTCAAGTGATTCAAATTTTTAATGAATTAATTACATGATGTGGCGATTGATTAATCTAATTTTGGCTGAGAAATTACCCCTAAAGTCATTATTGTGTAAAGCATCGAATAAACATCACAAAAAGTAGCTTCAGAAAGAAATATTTTATTTGATTCAACATAGAATTTATTACACTTACTCTTTTGGACCACGAGGTTGAGTAAATGATGACTGAATTTTCATTTCTGAGTGAACTATACCTTTAATTTCTTTTTAATTAGTATGGAAATATGAAAAACTAAAACTGCCAGTAGGTGGCGGTAAATGTCTTAATGATTAAGATTCATTCAAACGGCTGATTCAATCATGAGTAATTGTTCTCTTCAGGCTTGTTGATTTGAAGCGGCGCTACACACGGTGTATATCAAAGTACCATGAGAGTGAATAGAAAATTAAGTGTTAAAAATGAACGTATTGTTTTTTTACCATAATTAATTAATCGAATTAACGCATTAAATTGACAGCCCTAATATTTACAAGTTGTTAACTAATATATCAGCCGATATTTGACATTTTTTAATTATCAGCATATACGTTTTTCTGTCTGACTTTTATTTTGACATTGCACTGCTGATTTTATTAATAAAATTATGTAATTTTATTATATATATATATATATATATATATACAAATTTATATACGTTTACAGTTAAATGTTTATTTTTATTAAATTATAATGCTTCTAATTAATTTTGTACTACAAATATAATAAAAAATATAATTCTACCTTTTTTTTGTACTGCAAAATTGATTTAAATCCATTTTGATCAAACATTCATGCACCACACAAGTAGTACCCATGATGCAAAGCGCTCAACCAGCTTACAACTGATTTCAACTCAGTACTCTATTAAACAAATATTAAATGAAATTTGCGTTTCCCAAAAGCATCATAAGTAGATTATAGAAATCACTGGCGCCAGTGATCTACGATGCTTCTGGGAAATGCAGAAATATTTTCAGTATGGAATAAAGTATATTTATGGTATATTTTGTAAGTGTTGCTCAATAAAAATGGGCTGAAATCAGGAATATTGTGCAACTTTTTCCACAGAAAGTGAGTGAATTCACTCAACAAAAACCAGGTGTATAAATATATTTATAAATGTCACGTTCCTTGAGTGTTGGAGAGTTTCACGCAGTGCATTCTGGGATTGCCTTATTCGTGAAGAATGGCTAAACTGAGGTTATCTTAATATAGCATCATTTTGCACTTCATTTTCTCAGAAAGTGTTCAAGAGTTTATTCTGAGAAAGATGTTTACACAGACTAAAACTAAGAAACGCTCTTTATTTTCATCTGTTAATACTGAAGATAATTTACAGTTTGAACAGACGCAGATATTAATGAACCGTCGATGTTTACACGACTCAGGATTCTGATTGGCTGACATGAATAACAATCCTATAATGACAGACTCACCGTGAGGTCACGCACTTGTGATATTTGCTTGTGATAAGTGCAATTTCCCATTAAAGTAAAAAACAAAACACGTAAAAGCAAAATTCCCAGTGGAGGACTACATTACCCATAATGCCAAAGCGAAATCCTTCCAATCAGGTCGCAGTTACCATGAAATAAAGCTTTGGAAATTATTTAGAACTCAAAAATGTGGTGTTTTATACTATAATCAATTTCTTAAAGTCAATTTGAGGAGTTTGTCCCCTAATTAAAGATGTTCAAGCTTTTTTAAATAGTCTTTGCCTCTAATTAAATGCTGTGATGTTGTGATTAATTTACTTCCGGAAACAAACGCAGCCACCAAAACACACAGACAGCAGAAAATAAACGAGAGACATTTATTATTTTCAAAAAGAGAAATGTGAGACATGGATTCATTCATTAAAACACAAAAAGCTTGAGTTGAAAGTCTCTGGTGTGTGTGTTTAGGACTGGATACCAGCCCGATAAGAAGTCTCAGATCCGCGTTAAAAGCTCAGATTCAGGAGAGACAGTGTGTGATGAAGGAAGGAAGCGTTTGCCTGAAGCTGCGGTATGTTTGTCCCTCAGTCCCAGAGTTTGATCTGTCCGTCCCAGCCGCAGGTGATGACCTTGGACGTCTCGTGAGGGTGCCAGAGCGCGCTGATGCACACCTTATCGTGCGCTTTGATCCGATGATACAGTTTAGTCGTCTTCCAGTCCCAGATGTTCAACTTCCCGTCGGCATCACCTGAAACCACGTAACTGCAGGAAGACACGGAGAGAACGAGTTAAAGAGGTTTACTGCAGTGAGGACGACTAATGCTGAAACAGGAGGACGTGCAATACTCTTCAAACTATACCTCCATATTAATGCTTTCGCTCTGAAACGGCTTAATAAGGTGACTGTATTTTTAATCAGAACTCAATTAAAAAGTCATCATGGCCTAATAAATCACTCGGAGTGAAATAAAACCAAAAATCACAATGTGGCTAAACTTATAAACTGGCTGTTGTCAAAAAAGAAAAACAAGAGAAACTTTAAATGGTCCCTGTGGTTTCCTGCCAAAATAATGAAGAAATTGATACATAAATATTAGAATTGTAATTTTTCAGCTGTACTGTAAAATAAAATTATTATATTTTTCTCAAATACTTTAATAAATAATTATTTTCCTTTACAGTGAAATAGTACAAACGTAATATTTCTTAATTTGTTTTAATTTAGAAATAAATAATAAAATCATAATTATTAATTGTAATTTTAGAGCTGTACTGTAAATTAAAATTATAATATTTTTCTTAAAAGTTATATTAGTAAAAGTAATAAAAGTAATATTTCTTAATTTGTTTTAAATATTTTTATTTAGTAATAATACTAAAAACATAATTGTTAATTGTAATTTTACAACTACTGCAAGTTAAAATGATATTTTTATTAAATATAATATTTTACAGTAAAATTTCTTAATTTGTTAACAGTAGTATTTCTTAATTTGTTTTAAATAAAATCTTTAAAATAATTATTGTATTTTTTTACAGCTGTAGTGTAAATTAAAATTATATTTTACAGTGATAGTGCAAAAGTAATACTTAATTTGTTTTAAATATTTTTTATTTAGTAATAATAAATCATATTAATTGTAATTTTACAGCTGTACTGTAAATTAAAATAATATTTTTTAAATATTTATTTTACAGTGAAATAGTGCAACAGTAATATTTCTTAATTTGTTGTAAATAAAAATTATATTTTAATTCAGTAATAAAAATAATAATAATGAAATTATTATTATATAGTCATATTAATAATCAATTTTTTTTGTCCAGCCCTACAAATAAGCACAGTAAACATGGAGCTTTTATAAAAAAAAAAAAATAAAAAAAAAAAAAAAATAATAATAATATGCATTTAAAAATTACAATTGCAATTTTTAATCAGAAAAATTAAACATCAAATAAGAATCAACATTATATTCACACAACCTTGCTTACTTTTAAAATGTTTAAAACATCATAAATATTCAGTCCTACTTCAACCCTACTAACAACTGAGCCATATCTACAGTCCCGAACCAGGCGTCTCTCTCTCTCTCTCTACGACACGTGTGTGAAAGTGGAAGTAGAGCACACGGGACCTGAGTGAGACCATCTCATCTACACACATCTGTCTTAAAGCTACAGCTGTTTTGCCACTAAATTAGCTCTGCTTTAAAGAATATGTTTCCTTCAAGAGTGTTGAAGCTCCAAATCACAATTAGAAACAGAACATCAACAGAAACGTCCAGTTTGAAGAGATTCACCTCATGTCCGGAGAGAAGTCCACCTGACAGGCGTACCCCGCCACCATGTGACCCTTGAAGATCTTCTTCTTGTTGAGACGGAATCGGTTTTGAGCTCCGAAGATCAGGATCTGATTGTCCATGGACTGACAGGCCAGCCACTTACCTGAGATCAGCACAACACACACGTCACACAAGGAACTACACATCCTGAAAATCAACTAGTTTAAGTGACTAGTCTTTAAAAAGCACTGAATAAATATCGGTCGACGATATTTATCGTGCGTTTTCCTATCAATTTAAAACCATCGGCATATCAGCATATATATAGCATGAAAAAGGCCGATATAACAGATGGTTTATTAATTAACTGCGTGAAGGCACTGAGCTGAATAATGTCTGTTGCATAATCAATGATTTTCTCTGGGTAAAATAATTAAATACTTGCTAAAATACAGCAGGGCTCGTCAATAAGGACCGCCCGGGGTCAGCGTAAATAATGCTCGGGACAAATGATGGAACTGTCACTATCCCAATCGGGCCAGTGCTGCATCTTCACAAAAGTTTATCCTTTGCATGCATTTTATTCAAGCAGAAGAAGACACGAAAGAGAACTCAATTCTACTCACTAAGTTCGCAATGCCTCAGACAGTGTGCGAATACTGAATTGAGTTCTCTTTCACTTCTAATTCTCACAAAATTACAACAAAATGGCCGTCTTTGCGGGTATCCTTGTAATTATAATTGTTTGTCGTAATGAAAGTAAACAGCTGGGAAATAAAATGCTTGTGTATCAGTATATTGGATCCGTGCAGCTCTTAAAGTGACAGCAGCCTAATATTCCTGCTGGAATAATAAGGATTAATATATTTAATTTGTACAGAATATATTTCACATGTGATTACTTTATTTCTGTACCTGAAAAGCATCACATGCATCTTTGTTCTGTTTTATTCATGTTGGCCTGTTTAATGTTAAATGGATCCAATCCATGTTCAATAGAAATTATTTAATGATGCAGCAATAAACTAGCTAGTATAACTTAATGCATGCGTTTTTGAACTTTGCTCATTTAAAACATGATCAAAACACTAATCTATTTTAACGACAAATGTTCAAATAAGTAATAAGACAGCAAGTGACAAATATCGGTATCGGCCAAAAGTTGTTTGTTAAAATCGGTATCAGCCAAAAAACATACAAACATGAAGGAATCAGTTATTCATTTAATTGTTTAAACATAAGAAATGGAAATAAATAACTTTAAATGGATTTCATTTAATTCATGATTTAAAATATAGTTAATAAATCGTATATAGTAATAGTAAACAATCGTAATAGTAAATAATAAAAAAATTAAAAAAAATTACTTAATTCTCCTCTTCTCTGGCTTGTTTCTCAATCTTGCTTGTCTAATATTTATATTATCTAATATAGATTGATTTTGTTCCTTTTTTGTAAGCCACTTTGGATAAAAGAATCTGATGATGTAAACTGAAATATAAATAGATATGCATAAAACTGTTCAATTCATGCTTTAAAACAGGTAAATAAAACCATAACTACAGTAAATTAATAAATAGTAAAATAATAAATAAACAATCAGTTTTAAATTCCATTTTTAATCAAGCCAAATGCTTTTCTTTATCCATTTTTAATCAACTTTAATCGTCTCTTCAGGGCAAACAATGAACTTTTGACTCAATTTTAAGTTGTGTACGAACAAAGTAGCATTAAATAAATAATATTTAGATTTATAAATAAATTGTATATAATGATTTATATGAATATGATTTATAAATAAATCATATTTAGAACACAATCAAATTGTAAACAAAATTTAAAATGGTTTATTTATTATTTTACTATTTATTACAGTTATGGTTTTCTTTAATTATGTTTTAAAGCATGGACTGAATGTATATCTATTTATTTTTCAATTTACATGTGCATTTATGCATTTAGCAGATGCTTTTATCCAAAGTGACGTACAAAATATTGAAATATTGCTAACTTCAATAATCAACTAGTTATTGGACCATCCTGACCCAATCTTAGTTGAATTCTGTCTCACCTAAGCTCGATTAAATTAAAAAAATGAAGCGTCTCAGATGAATTTGTACTGGGTTCACACGGGTTCATTTGCACCTCAGAAGTGCAACTTCACCATGAAGAGCGAGAAATCTGTGTCAGTTCGACAGGGCTGTCATTTACACGGCAGAAAGAGAGGAAGAGAAAACGAGGACACTCTTCTCTCCGTCTGTGTTTGAGGGATTCTGATCAATTATTGATCAGAGAGGAAGCGATACGAGCGGCAGGGTCACATGACATTTACAGTGTCAGTGGTTCATGTCGGACGTCACTCACCATTGGGCGACAGTGTGACCGCGGGCATCGAGTGCATACTGGGCTCAGCGATGTATTTGAAGTCCACAGGAATATCCCTGAAAAAAGAAGCATCAAAACCTGCATTACAATCAAGCACATCTTTAAGAAATTAGATTTTTAAAATGCTTTTAAAAAGAAGTCTCTTCTGCTTTCCAAGGGTGCTTTTATTTGATAAATTTTGAAATATTTTTACAATGTAAAATAACTGTTTTCTATGTGAATATATAGTAAAGTGTAATTTATTCCTGTGATCAAAGCTGAATTTTCAGCATCATTACTCCAGTCTTCAGTGTCACATGATCCTTCAGAAATCATTCTGATATGATGATTTGCTGCTCAAGAAACATTTATCATTAATATCAATGTTGAAAACAGTTGTGCTGCTTCATATTTGGGGGGAAAAACATGATGCACAACCATTCAGTAATATACAAATATATATATATATATTAAAAAAATATATATATAAAAACGTATTCATCAAGGACACATTAAATTGATCAAAAGTGACAGTAAAGACATTTATAATGTTACAAATAAATGCTGTTCTTTTGAACTTTCTATTCATCAAAGATTCCTGGAAAAATCAAACGTATGACGGTTTCCACAAAAATATGACTGTTTTCAACATTGATAATAATCAGAAATGTTTCTTGAGCAGCAAATCATCATATTAGAATGATTTCTGAAGGATCATGTGACACTGAAGACTGGAGTAATGATGCTGAAAATTCAGCTTTGATCACAGGAATAAATTACACTTTACTATATATTCACATAGAAAACAGCTGTTTTAAATTGGAATAATATTTCACAACTTTTACTGTATTTTTGACAAAATAAATGCAGCTTTGGTGAGCAGAAGAGATTTTTTTTTAAAAAACATTTTAAAAATCCGACCAACCCCAAACTTTTTAACAGTTGTATATATAATATATAATACTACTTATGATTTCAGACTGAAATTTATTTGTTAACCAGAGAAACGTAAAAATGAAAACATTCTCCTCCATTACGAACCGTAAGAGCTTCAGTCATTCATCAGGTGACCTATCTGTACTGAACAAACATTAGTTTTTAGTTCTTCAAACAGTTCTTTGAAGCTCCAGGTCTTCAGTGCCATTTTTAATCTTTTATCTCACTCTTGCTGACATTTTCTCTCTACTGACACACACATTCAGTGCTGTGTTTGAGTTTTGTAATCCATCTACAGCAGAGAAAGCGCCTCCAAACTGGAGCAGAACATTGACACCCGAGGCACGGGAAGAGAAAATCCCTCAAGACGACACGCGTGTCCCAAAATAACTCTCCGCATGAGAGAACGAGAACAAAACCCCGGCGCAGATGACTTCATAAAATCATTCTGTGCATGAAACTGGTGATGCACTGAAAATATTCAGACAAAAGTTTTTGGAGGGCAGAAAACATTAGCGCTTTTGAGTGTGTTCGACGTCTATTTCATGCCTCAATATGGATGAACTACAACAGGTAAAAATAGTGCTGGATTAACAATATCGATTCTTCATTTTTAATTCATTAAATCCCATGAATCAATCTTTTAGTCTATGCTGTTTTCAACTGAGTGAACAAAACTAAACATTATTTGTAGCGTCTGCCCTCTAATAATCACAATAAGCTATATTACTTTTGATATGAAACAAAGTCTCATCTTTAAATGAATGATTTATAACGAAATTCATCAATAAATGGGTTTTTGTCTCTCTAATGTGTGGCGACAGGTCATGAACCAATCATCTCTTCTTCTTTACTACTAGTTACGGCACCAAATAAACAAGAATGAACATCAGAAGGAATGTTGAAAGATACAGAACAACTTACTAAATGAATCGTGTCTCATGTAATCAATCAATCAGTGTTTCAACCACAGAAGGATGTCAATAAAACATCTTGAGAACAATGTCACATAACACCACATTTAGCTCAGAAAACCCAGTTAGTGACCATAAACTCGATAGTTAGCTAGAAAAATAACTCTAGAGAGGAGAATTTGGATACATATATGCGTTAGATTACATATTTATTGTATTTTTAATTAATCTGTTGTCTTCATTAATTAAAGGGGTCATGAACTGCGTTGTTTTATAATGTTTCCTGTGGTGCACTTGTAATGTTAGTTTGCTTTTTACATCAAAAATTTTCATAATTTAGAAATAAAAAGCATTTTTCCTACCCTGATTTTAGCCCTCTGATGTGAACGCTCTGTTTTAAGGGGCGTGTCTGCTGTGAGACTTCAGTGTAAACGCCCACTGCTGTGATTGGCTAACATCTTTGCAATTCGAAATAGCTAAGTATTACTCTCTCGCACATTTTTACTTTTACAGCTCTCAAGGTTAACTAATCGTGAAAAGTGCTGCATTACATTTAGGTCTATGGCATTATATTTAGATTGTGGATGAATAGTGATCTCGTCAATTTCTGCACACTAACGAATGCTTTCATCATAACTAACAGTGCAAACACGATATAACTAAGAGATTTGTCCAGAATTCAGTCACTGATAAACTCACACTGTTTGATTGACAGCTCCAGTGATCATAAAGGGAGCGTTCTTTGATCACTTTCTATTTATAATTGAATCACATTTAATTTCCATTTAATAGGAGATTCAGGAATAAAGTTTCTCCTCACCACTCCCACACGCGCAGACTTTTGTCGTCAGAGGTGCTGACGAAGCGGCGGTTCTCGTCCACGAAGGTGATGGTGTTGACGGCACCCAGATGTCTGTCGTACTCCTGAACGACCTCACCGGAGCGGATGTCCCACTGCACGATGAAAAACACACAAATCAGCATCCCATGAGGTCAACAATGATTCTCAATTGATTCTGAAAACTTCAGTATTGACTCTGAGCTTAGTTTACACAAACACACAAAACCATCAAACAAGTATATTATCTTTCATAGTTGAAATAAAATACAAAGTCAATTCTTTGATAAAGTTCAAAAGAACAGCATTTAATGTTCAATATACAAGAGTATTGATTTCTTTAAAATAATTATAAATAAATAAAATTATATTATACTTAGCCTGTTAAATCTGCCGTCAAATAGTACTTATAATTATATTAGTACATTAAAATGTACAAATCAATTAAATTGATATTCAAAGATGGTCACCTCGTTAATAAGTAGAAAATACGTAATAATAATATATGCAGATCAAGAATCATTTTAGAATAAAATCTGTACTTATAATTATACAAGTAATTTAATAAAAAATGCACAAATCAATTTCATATTCAAAGATGGTAAACTCATGAATAAAAATAATAATAAAAAATGTAGATCAAGAAAAGTTTTAGAATCAAATCTGTACTTATAAGTTAATAAATTATAATTATAATATATATATATTTATAAATGTATTAAAAGTAAGCTAATAAAAATGTACAAATCAATGTCATATTTAAAGATGGTAAACTCCATAATAAGAAAACAAATATATAATAATAATAATAATAATAAATGCAAATCATTTTAGAATAAAATCTGTCCTTATAATTAAACAAGTTATTTAATAAAAATGCACAAATCTGTTTCATATTCAAAGACGGTAAACTCATTAATAATAATTAGGAAAAAAATGTAATAATAATAATAATAAATGTAGACCAAGAATCGTTTTAGAATCAAATCTGTACTTATAATTATACCAAGTAATTTACTAAGTAATTTAATAAAAATGCACAAATCAATTTCATATTTAAAGACAGTAAAGAAGAATATAATAATAATAATTATAATAATAAATGTAGATAAAGAATGGTTTTTGACTCGGACAGTGAGGTGTGTAAATCTTCATTACCGCTGCCGTGTGTGTGTGTGTGTTAGTGTGTTTATGACGCGGAGCGTGAAATAAGCTGTCGTACACAAGCGTCCTCATCATGTACACGAGTGGAGAGCCTTTAATAAGGACACTCGGCTCTCGCTTCATACCTGGACGATCTTCTTGTCCGACATCCCGGCGACAAACAGATTTTGTTTGTCCTCATCTGGGTTGAACTTCACGCAGTAGGGAACCTTCCTGTTGGTGAAGCGGGCGATGCACTGACCTGAAAGAGGACAGAGATGCGTTTCACATCACAATGAGCTCTGGGACTAGTGACGATTGACCTAAACACCCCATAATATGTTAAACTGCCCGTGTGTTTGTGGCTCCCCCTGCTGGTGGAGCAGAGACTGAGACTCGACAGATGTGTAAACTAAACCGTTTAAGATGGATATGCTAAACTCATCTCTGAACATCCATCTTGGATCCTGTTGGTGTGTTTGTATTAAACTCTCACCGGTCTCTGAGTCCCAGAGTTTGAGATATCTGTCATAGGCGGCACTGAGGAACTGCGTGCCCGTGTTGTTGAAGCAGACGTCACGCACCGCTTTACTGTGACCTATAGAAACACAAGACATCAATGAGACCCGCTATTCAAAGATTATATATATATATGACACATAACATACTTAAACTATTGGGTCAGGGAAAATAAAAGCGAAACCAGCAGTGTGGATCTATCTGTGTGTGTGTGAATGACTTAAGACTCGACGCTTCCCAGTGTCCAGTGTCCTTCCCACTTCCTGGTCAACGCTTTTTATCAGCCCGGCAACTGTAGCCATGGTGATATCAGTAACCCACGGAGGCGAGTGACAGCTGCTGTTAACGACGATGACGCGGCATGACGAAGAATTAAGACCCTCGTCCAGCATCTAAAGACCACAGACTGCTTTCGCTCTTATATGTTACTAAACCAAAAGTTGAGGTTAAGGGCATAAAAAAAACATTGCTGTAATAATTATTCATTATTAGGATAATTATTGTTGACATAATACTAATAATAATAATTATTATTATTAGATAAATCTATTATTAGATTTATAATAATTTGATTTTTTTAAAATAATAATTATTATTATTATTATTACTATTATTAGATTTAATATTAGATTTATAATAATTAGAAAAACTGTTTAATAATAGTAATAATTATTATTAGTAGATTTAAAATATAATTATAAAAACAGTTTAAAGCAGACAGGGTAAAACAGTATAATAAAACAAAAATTATTATAATTCTGTTTTATATTAATTATATTAAATAAATATTAATTATATTACTCTAACAGAATTTTTTTTAATTATTGTATTCTTGCATAATAATAATAATAATTATTATTATTCGGTTTTATTCTAACAGACCATTTTAAATTATTGTATCCTAATAATTATTATTATTTTATTCTTATTATTTGAATTATTTACATATATATATATACACATATATATATATATATATCATAATGAATAATCATTAATGTTATTATTGTGCAAAAATACAATGATTTAAAACAGTCTGTTAGAATATTATTAATATAAATAATATAAAATAGCATAATTTTTATTATTATGATTATTGTTATTATGCTGTTTTATTGTGCATTTTTGAATTCTCTCATTTTTAATTCTTATATAATTTCATTCTTAATATTACTTGTTATATATATATATATATATATGTTGAATAATCATTATTATTAATGTTATTATTATAAAAAATTATTTAAAACAGTCTGTCAGAATAATATATTATTAATATAAAAGTGTAATTTTTATTATGATTATTGTTATTATGCTGTTTTATGCTGACAGTTTCAAACAACATTTTTAAAAATTATTTCTCATGTTTTTATATTTTATATAATAATAATAATATTAATAAATTTAATTATTATTGTTACTACTATTGTTATTATTCAAGAATTAAAAAAAAGAAAGCACATGACTGTGTCCAGAGCGGCACATTAAAACACTCTCAGTTTCCGTCACACGATAGTTTAATGAAGCTGAATTAATTAAACCTGTCGACAGTGAGATTTTGCAGAATTGAACATTTGAGCTCTGAAGTCCCGTCCGAACGCATGAATGTCATTCAGCTCATCTCCTGCGAGTCTCCTGAGTTCGAGAGAGCGTGACGGAGCCGAGCGGCGGTTCTGACAGCGCTTGATAAATGAGCCGAGACACTGGAGAAACAGCCTCTGATTTATTCCATTACTCACGTCTCAGAGTAATTAAAGCACATCACTCAATCACGCTTACACGCCACAGTCTGTAATAAACCGTGTGATTCTTCCTCTGTGGCCAAACGAGACTACAAGAGAGAAAAGTGACAACACTCACCAATAAACGTCCGCGCACATCTTCTCTCATTATAAACCTCCCACAACTAGAGCAAAAGACAAAAACAACATCAGCACAGACAGATATCTGGGTAGTTTTTCAATAAAACGTTTCATTATGATAAAATGCAGATTAACGCACAAGACAAGTATCTTTAAGATGACGCAGCTGGTCACCGTTTATTTCATTATAAATCACCTTTTAGCTTTATGTCCGTTCATTTAAAGATTCCTGAGAAAATTATTTTTAAAAGAAAAATGTTCCATCTGGTCTCTCTATTAAGAATTATTTTTAATATATATTTGTAAAGCACTTTTAATACAATTCCAAAAAATAGTGAGGTCATAAAAATTGCTTGCATAATAATTATGACATAATAATAATAACAATTAACAGCATTATTATTATGATTATCACTATTATATAAGAATTATTATACAAGAATTAGAAAGAAGTTGCTTAAAACAGCATAATAACTGTTTGTTATTATTTTAATTATTATTATCATTCGGATGTACTCCAACAGACCAATTTAAATTCTAGTATTTTGCATAATACTTATAATAACAATTATTATTAAATAATATAATATTAAAATTAATTAATATTAATATGAAAATAATGTTCATATTAATTATATTAATATTATATATTCTAACAGACCGTTTTAAATTATTATTGTTGCACAATAATAATAATAATTTATTATTATTTTGTTTTTATTTTAACAGACCATTTAATTCTTGTATTTTGGCATAATTATTATACTATATTAATAATTACTATTAATATTATTCTATTAATAAATAATTATAATAATTTATTTAGTTATTTATTATTATTTTTGTTATATTATATTGTTATTCTATTCATAAATAATCATAAAGTTACTTATTATCATAGTTATTATAATCATTAATATGTTAATAAATTTAATATTAATTATATTGATATAATATTCTAAGTCTTTTTAAAATTATTATTGTTGCACAAAAATAATAAAATAAGTCTGTTAATATAAAAAATAATACTTTATTATTATTATTATTCAAAAATACAAGAATTTATTACTATATTATATTAATATTATTCTATTGATACATATTATTATTATTATATTAATAAATAATAGTTATTATATTAATATAACAATCATTGTAATATTAATTATATTAATATATTCTAACAGACTTATTATTCAAAAAATATTGTTGCATAATAATAATAATAATTATATTATTCATATTATATTCTAACAGTTTTAAATTGTTATTACTGTTGCATAATTATTATGTTTTATTTTAACAGACTTATAAATTCTTGTATTTTTATATTATTATTATATTTTTATTAATAAATAATAATATTGTTATTTATTCTTCTTATTATTAATCATTTTAATTATTGTTATTATTACTAGTATTCAAGATTTAGAAAAAAATGTTAGATGAAATGTAGAACCGTTTTACATGACACTGCTTGACCTCTCACTTCAACATGAGAAGTGTGTTTAAAGATCTCACCTTGATTTTACAGTCCATAGAGCAGGACAGCAGCAGATGACCAGACGCCGGAAACAGCCGGATGGCGCTGACACCCTGCAGACAGGAGGTGCAGTTTGTGTGAACATACATGAAACGATACGAGAGAATATGGTACGTCTGTCGAAGTAAACGGTTGAGTCAGTATGTAGTCACACTCACACTGCCGGAGGGACCGAGAGTGAACACTGATGACATGAAACACCATAAACTCCATCCAGACACAAACTCAACACTGTCTACACAATTTATTAATAAACTAGCGATTTGTTAAGCATGCTGTATAATATATTCCAAATGAATCGATATCGAATCAAAGTGAATCAAATTGCAAGCTTGTGAATCGAATGGTGAAATGTGCGTCAATGTCCAGCCCTAGTCTACACACACTGATGACGGGCGGCCGTCGACTCACCTTAGTGTGTCCGGTCCACACATGCAGCTGTTTCTTGGGCAGGTAGCATTTATCCGGGATGTCCGGCGAGCGCAGGTTGATGCCCACGTCCTGAGGAATGTGCAGGTATGAACGGCCCTGATAGTCGTACGCGTCTTTAACTGCAGTGAGGGAGAGACGGAGGGTTAAGAGCAGATCGAACACACGTTTGGTTGACTGTATGTTGTTGTGGCGTGTCGTACTGTGAAGGATGGTCTTCTCCTCCGCCGGAGCTTCTTCTTCATTCTTGCCTCTCTTCTGTCTCTTGGCTGTGATCTCGTCCAGCTCTTTCTGCTCATCCTGTCACATTAAAACATGATGTAAAAGGTTAGTCTATAATAACGTTAAAGGTGAATTTGGCTAGTTTTGTAAATTAAAATGAGTTCCGCAGATAATACAGTTCTCTGCTGTTTACACAAAGGCGTCCCCAGGTGGCGATTTCTTTCGAATTTCTCACAGGCCTCTAGGGCCGTGAGTCAAACATGCCCAGCGAGTTTCATTCTGATCGACCTCCGTTGACCTTGACTGATAGCTGCTCAAACTTCAGTAGCTGACGGCGAACATGTTTTTCTAGATGCAAAATGTTGAGATGTTTTTCCCCTCAGACGAAGACACCGCACGCCAATTTTCAAGTCGATCGGACTAACGGTGAAGTAGTTATAGCAGTTTTCATGTTTCAGTCATGTTATAGTGCCACCTAGTGGCCAATCCCCGTGATTTTTTTTGTTACTGTGACCAAAGATTGAGTCCATAGTTAAAACAGCATAGTTCATGTTAAAACAGCATATTTTCTAAATTCTGTCATAATCAATAAACAATCTTTGCTTTTACGTCATGAATGTTAAATTAAAGTGTAACCAGAGTTGCAACAGATGCAACTTTTGATCCTAAAAATGAATGAATGTGAACTAGGATTAATAAAAGCTGTAGAAATAGAGATTCATGTTTAGATTTATTACAGTTTGTTAGTTTTATTAATATTTTGAATTAGCTTTTATTTTTATATTTTTCGTTTTCATGTTAATTTTAGTTTAATTTTTATTCATTTTATTAGGTGCTTTTGTCATTTTATTAGTTTTTTTTTTAGGTTTAATTTATTTTTTTATTTAAGTTAGTTTTAATTTTTATTACCAGTTATTAATTTTCGTGCTTCAACTTAAACTTATTTCAGTTAACATTTCTACGTTATTTAACTAATACTTATTTTTTATTTTATATCAGCTTGTTTTTAAAATAACAGTTCATGTTTTTAATAGTTTTAGTTTGCGATAATAACCCAGGTTTACTCGCAAATTTAGTTGCAGCACAAGCGAGAGAAGCAGGAAAAAACTACATGCATTGTGGGTGTTTGGTCACAATGCACTTTAATCCTGGTTTGGGATTCATCTTATAAACTGAACATTTTGAACGATGTCTCACCTCAGAAGGTTTGGCCACGTCTTTCTCATCCTGATATTTGGCCCAAGGGCCCAGAAAGCTGTCGATATCAGCCGCATCTCCTCCTTTCACCTTCTTCCTCTTCTCAGACTTCTTTGGTCCCGTCTCAAACACCGTCAGCCCTAGTGGAGGAGAACAACAATAACAGCAGGGCTCCAGAAAAACATTTGAATTAATAGGGATTAATAATTAATATTTCAGTACCAAAAAAAACTTTGACAAACTTTGACAAAAATTGATTTTTTGATGATATGATATTTTATAACAGTGATTTCATAATGTCTAAATATAAATTCAAAAATAAAACATGTGAACAAAATACATATATTAGGGAGTGGAAATGGCTAATAAGCCAATAAGTGCTCCTCTGCCGCCTTCTACTGGTTATAGAGGTCATTTTTGAATAAAAGTGTTTGTTTGCCACCAAGTGTTATTTTCCTACATCTTAAAACTGTTAATTTTACAAGTGGGGACAATCCTTGAAGGATGAATAAGTAATGTTTTGGTTATCACATGAAAAATACTAACATTTAAATTGGATAATATTTAGAGCTTTTAGTGGTACATTTATAATAACATGCACTGATGAATTCTGCACCATAAAACAGAGAGTACTGTCCATTTTGATTGTATGACATTATTTATAATTGCGAAACATGATGCAAATAAAAAACAGCAGATGGTGAACGACGTGAATCTCACCTTTGTTTTTCTCCGCTTCTTCTACAGCTCCAATGTAGCTGCTGGATGAGACCTGACTGGTGTCCACAGACGGGTCCAGAGCGTAACCTGACCCATAAACGCCAAACACACACGTTTGATTTCATTCTATGCAGGAATACGGAAGCTATACAAGTGAGAAAGACGTATAACTCACCGAACGTAGAGAAGGTTCTCCTCTGCTGCTCGAACATGAAGTCGTTCACATGAGCCGGTTCGGCGTAACCAGACAGCATGTTTCTCGGTGCGGCCATCTGCTGGGATCGGAACGGGTTCACTGGTCCGAACTGGAATGAGATGAGACAAACAGTATAAATAAGACGGTCATATCACATAATACAGGGGTTTTCAAACTGTAAAAAAATAAATAAGAAGATTAAAATAAGTTAATAAATAAGATTAAAATAAATAAATAAAATAATTTGATTAAGACAAAATATTAGTTTTTAATCTATTAGATTAAATTGGAATAAAATAAAATAAAATAAAGCAAATGAATAATACTAAATAATGGCTAATAAGCCAAAAAGTGATCCTCTGTCCCCATCTACTGGTTATAGTGGTCAATTCATGTCTTTTTATTTTAAATAAAAGTGTTTGTTTGCCACCAAGTGTTAGTTTTCCTAAATCTTTGAAACTTTTAGTTTTACAAGTGGGGATAATCTTTGAAGGATTTTGATTGCATTACACATAATTCATAATTGCGAAACATGATGCAAATAAAAACGGCAGATACTGATATATATATATATATATATGTAATTTACTAGACATTAAATTGAATACATTTTTTATTTATAATATAAATCTAATCTAGAGATGACCTGTAAAAACAATAAATAATAATTAAGATTAAAATAAGATAATAAATAAATGTGATTAAAAAAAAAGAATAATCGGATAAAAATTAGATTAATATAAAACATGAGTTATTAATCTATTAAGTATATTAGATTAAAATAAATAAATACAAATTTAGATTAAAATATATAAATAAAAATTACTTTAAAGTTAAATAACAAATAAATACATTTAACAGCGAATTACTATAGTGAGTAGAAAAAATATATATAAGGTAACTTAATAGACATTAATTTTTGATTTATAATATCTAGAGACAAACTGTAAAAAATAATATTAAAATAAAAAGTAAATAAATTAATGTGATTAAAATAAAATATTAGTTACTAATCTATTAATTAAATTGGATTAAGATAAATACAAATGTAGATTAAAATACACATAAAAATTATGTTAAAGTTAAATAAATAATACATTTAACAGTACATTACTATATTGAGTAGAAAAAATATAAAATAATGTAACTTAAAAGAAACTAATTTTAGATTTATAATAAACTGTTTATAAAAGGTAACTGCCTTTTATATTTTAGCATGGGGGTCCCTCACACAAAGATGGTCTCTGACATCTAAAATATTGAAAACGCCTATAAATATTGTGTTTCAAATATTATATTTGAAACACACAATATGCTTCCATCTGTCTCGACAAATAGCTATATTCACCTCTGGAGCAAACATGGTTTCAAATGTAGGGTTGTAAGTGACTTCTTTGAGTGCTGGATCAAGATGCACACCGGTCTCAACATCTTCCTGAAAAAGACAAACAAAGAAAACATTATTTCAGCTGTTATTAAGCGACCAGGCATCAGGACAGCGAAAATAAACACATTTGACTCGACTGTTTTCCCTCAAAATCAGCTGTACTGTAATAGTAGACAGGTTCGAGCATTTGTGACTGTGTGCCGCGCGTTTCTTGTTTACCTTCACGGCGACCTCGGGCGCTGAATTCAGAGCGGCTAAAGTCGTTATAATGTTGGATTTTAAAGGCTGGAGATGCGCGACCGAGTCTGGTTCGACTTTCTGTGGACTAGTACGGGATTCTGACTCATTTTCCGAATCTGAGTCGCTGCCGTACGAAACGAGGGCACCCACCGCCGCCGCCATCTTTGCTGTTGTTGGTCTTTCGTCAGCGGGTCCTCAAAGATGGATTTTTTTTTTTTCAAATATCTTAAACAAAGTATTATTTTTAAGAAAATCTTATAAAATATGTCTGTGCTTTAAATATAATATAATAAGCATATTACTTTTATATGTCTGAAATGGAATGTCAAACGGGCGCAGTTGTAGTGCAGTAAGGTAGTTGTATCTTTTAGGACAACAGCTTACAAGAGCGCGCATGGCGACGTACACGCGCACTGTGTAATGCGCTTATTCTGTATTTTGTTTTATTTTCACCAGGGTTATTATAGTTAACTAAAACCATAAAAAACATTGTGTTGCTTTAAATAAAATAAACGTTAACTGAAAAAAAAATAAAAATAACACACACACACACATATATATATATATATATATATATATATATATATATATATATATATATATATATTATAAACATTTTATTTTAGCTTATTTCATTATTTTTCTCATTTTCATTTAGTTAAACTTGATTTACTAATATACAATAAAAAAATAAATAAATGTATTTAAAAAAAAATAACGGAAATTTCACGGACTTTGATGACGCGTTTTAACGGTCATCAGCATCGTAAATCTTGCAAAGTTTTTTATATTTTAATTTTTTTTTTTAATGTATGCACATTTATAACACTATAGTTAGTATTTTATTACCTTTTCATCAAATTACAGAGAAAAAAAAAAAAACTTTACTGCTGTGAGGGTGTTTCTAACACAGCGGCTGTGAGAGTGACGGTAAAGTTGACATCTTTCTCTCTTCTGACTGCCGTTATCAATCTCTCTATGTTTTTCCTCTTTTTGAAAGTTGTAAAAACACTGTTGTTGAGTTCTTCTTTTGCTATTTGAGAAATTGGGAACACAAAAAAAATATATTTAATGTATTCTCTCAATCACCGCCATAGAATTTTACCCAACTATGACGACTTCCGCTTCGAGAAAATATGCAAAAATTACGCAAAGAATAAAATAAGAAGAAGTAAAACAGATAAAATGAAAGTGCAAAAAGTCGAAATTATGTCTTTCTATGTCACAATTATGATGTTTCATGTCATACTTTTGACTTTTAATTCATTATTTTATGTCCTAATTATGATTCACCAAAGCATGTTTTCTCCCTTATGTGGCTTCCATAGATTTCTCATATCACAGCTAGTAGGAACATGTAATATGTGGGTGTGGTTTTTCCAAAACAAATCACATACAACACGTTTAAGTTGTTTGGGTGCTAAACAAGTTGTTTTTATTTGCAATTACTAGTTAGACTTGATGGGTGTGGTCTGTGTGCGACATTGGCCAATCAGCTCAGGGATCCCGCTGTGGGCGGGGCGCGGTTTGTTGCAGCGAGTTCTTCGGCTCTGTGGCTCCAACAATAGAAAGTGGGACGTACCATCTGCAGCCGGAGGGGTGGAGTCACACACACCGACATCCCGAACATCGCTTCTCCTCAGAAAAGGAGCACAACCTTGATTCTTAAGGGTTTATGCCTCGTATATGTCTATTATTGGCTGCTGTGGCGGGAAATTAACCCGATCGTTGCTGAAGAAAACGCAAATGAATGTTCATTGTGGATCCCTTTTCCAGCGTTAACGGTCCTCTGGTCCCGGATTCACTCCAGCTGTATATCAGTACTGTATTTCTGCAATGAACACCGCGCGACTGAACAGAGAGGAATATTTCAAGGGAAAAAACATGGAATAATAAGAATAACTTACATTTATTCAGGTATGGCGTTTTATGCATGCTTGTTTATTACATTCTGGCGCTTGCTGTTAAAATGAGAGAAACGCATAATGCAAATCCGCATGGGAATAAAGTGTTCACATTTGCATTTTTTTTTCCTTCTCGTATTTGTCTTCTCTGGCTGATGCATTGCCCGTGTAAACCAACACTGCTTGGCCCCATTCAAGACTGGTTGACAGGTGTGGGTTGAATTATGCATGCATCTGAAATAACTTGCATAATGCAGCCTGAATGCATGAGCATTACATATTAGATGCAACTTATGTTTGTTTGCATTGAAGGCATAAAAAGATGACTTATTTCTCACTGCCCTGAGGTCTCATGCTGCCCTGAGATTGATGCATTCAAGGGGGAAGGGGAGTCACATCTGTATGGCAAACACAAGGCAAACTATCACACCAGAATGCAATGCAGTTTGCATGCTGGCTAAACAGTGTGCACTCCAAATTACTGCTGGGATGGCATGCCAAATATTTTGCTGTTTTCCAGTAGGAGAAAAAATAGTGCACACACAATGCATAATGTAAATGCATCCAGTTTATGCGCGAATTAAATGTACATTTGAGTGCAGTTTTGTGCATGCAGGGGGAAGGGCAGCAGTCACTGGAAGACTCGCTTTGTGAAACCCGAGACTTCAGAAAGCACAAAGCATCTCCATCGCTTCTCTTCTCAATTTTCCTGCACTTAAAATAACGTGTATTTCAAACTTTTTTTACGCTCTTGTGCGCTTTAACGCATTAACATCTTGTACAGCTGTCGTGCTTTCTTTGCCGAATAAAGGTGCTGTGTGAAATATGAGGAATGATTCGTTTTAATGAATCGGTTAGTTTACTGGAACTGCTCAAAGAGCCGAGTCACGTAACGTGTTTTGCTATAAAAAAAAAAAAAATGTGGTTAAATACTGCTGATTCGCCTCGTTTACGTTATATGGATTACCTAATAAAGTTCTTTCTTTGCCTTTGCTCGGATGATTTACCAACTGTTCGAATCATTAAAAAGAACCGACTCGAAAGAACGATTCGATCGCGCGTCGCTAGTGTGTCGCTGCGATTCAAAAGCTTTATATAGCCATTGTATTGCCAAAGCATTAATAAAAAACCTTATATAATGCTCTAATGCAGCGTTTATCTTTTGGAAAACCCAGATTAAGCTGGTAAATGTGTTTTGGAACCAGTTGAGCAGCTTATATTCCAAAAACATATTTTTTGAGTATTACATGATCATCTTGACCAGTTAGTATCTGCTCCAGCTAGTGTGTATGATGGTTTTGGTTTGAAAGTTTCTGTCTTTTTTAATGCGTATCATTTAGTCGTACACAGACAGTGTTCACGTATAGATGTTTAAGCATGATGGACATGTTTTCCCATGTTTTTCACTCTGACTGCTTACGTTTAAAGGGTTCAGTTGCTGAATATCAAACAGTGCAGCCTGACTTTTGTGCATTAATGATAAAGAAATATGTGAAATGTGTCAGTCTGATGTTGTTGTTGAGCTTTTGCTGGCGATGCAGAAAAGTTCTTTTTTTCTTGTCTGGGTGGATTTTCGCTCGGAAAACCTTTTTCTGTGTGTTCTGGCTTTCATGCGGCTTCTGTTTGATGTGCTGCCAGGGCGGACCGTACAAACCTCACGTCCAGAAGTAGATCAGAGGGATGAGAAAAGAAAAAAGCGTGTGACAGTGCTGGCCTGGGTTGGGTGATACATATATTTATACTACTGTGCTGTTGAATGCTTGAATCTGATTGGTTGATGAACATTCTAAGGTGTGCAGTTATTTTCGCACGGCTAAAGTAGCTCCAGGCAGGTCTTGACCGCATTACAGTTCCATATCACTTCGCCAAATGATTTCAGTTATTTCGAAGTTCCGACAACAGCAAACGAACCAAAACACACAAACGACACTGACCTAGCAAATAAATATAATAAACAATAGGATAAAAACAACAAATTATTTCCATGTTTTTGCCACAAAATTACGTTTTATTATGTACGGAAGGCAAATAGTCTCTTTCTCCCACTCAAACACACATACGGACACACAATCGTACAGAATCGTGTTGTCAGCGCTGACGATTTTATCAGTAAAATAGTTTAGCAACTTAAAAGCTACATGACATTTCTCACTAGCGAGAAAATAATGGCGCTGTTCTTGAAGCAGATAAACTTACAGTTTCGCTATTAGTCGAGACGCTGTTGTTGAGAGACACAGGGCCCTATCATATACCCAGTGCAATGCGGCGCCAGGCGTGACGCAAGTGATTTTTGCTAGTTTCAGCCCAACGCAGTTGGCATTTTCACATCCTGCACCACGTTGTTTAAATAGCAAATGCATTTGCGCCCATTTTGTGCACCCATGGGCGTGCTGGTCTAAAAACAAGGTGTGTTCAGGTGCATTGTTGGCGTGTTGCTATTTTGAGGCAACTGCGACATTAACCAACTGAAACCTGGTCTAAAGTCAATGGTGCACTGTTTGTTTTGTTATTTAAAGAGCGCGTTAGTAATATGTGCCTATATGCGCACGTACACTCTGCTTATTACACACACAGGGACGCGCAGCAGCACACAAGCATGCCAAATATTAAAAATAAAAGGACTACAATGTAAAAGATTATTATTGTGTGCATAAAAAAGCTTTGGCTTGTCCCGTAGATGGTTTCCTCGCTAGAGAAGCGTTCAGTTTTTCCGCTTGCAAATTCCGCCATGTAAATAGCGAATCCGCCATGGTGTGAGCGCAACTGGCTTTTAAAGGGAATGGAAATGAGACTCTGATTGGTTTATTGCACGTTACGCCCAAAACACACCCATTGCTCATTAAGATAATAGGGACAACCCTTTTAGACCATGCGCAGAGCACGCCGACCGTTTTTCCCGTCGTTAAACTAGCAAAAGTGGATTCGGACACGCCCTAAGAGCACTTGCGCTGTGCGCTTTAGACCATGAGCTTAGATCGTTAAAATAGGACCCACAGACTCAGGTAATTCACACGCTTATTCTCTCTCTCTGTAATAACTGCATTATTATTCTGCGATCAATGGCTCAATCACTGTTGCTAGCTCTAAAATGACGTTTTGGAATTAGCAACGGAGGCGTGGGATGAGATGCATAAGAAATTAGTCCTACACACAAGACAAAAACCTGACAAATATCTTGAAATACAAAATCCGATCATGCCTTGAGGTGTGGTAACCGTAGTATAAGCGGAATAATTGACTCTAGTTCATTGAATTATTAGAAAATAACACACACCCCTTCTCGTCATGGCTGCATTACCATCTCGGGTGTGCATTATTTTCTAATAATTCACTGTCAATTATTCCTTACATAAATGCCACTTTTACATTTTTGATGCAGATGAATTGTTTAATCAATAACCAGGTAAACAGAATCAGAAAGGAGAGTGATGCTGTGCCATTAAAGAGAGAAAATGGTGGTATGTTGGTTGGAAGTGTTGTAAATCCGCTGTACGCCCCAGCTGTGAAGATGCCTCGGACACAAGAGTCTTTGTTCAGTCTTTCTGTTTCACAAAGCTTCCTCTGTGTCCTGAACTGGGGGTTAGTGTGTAGTTAGTATGTGTGTGTGTTGTTATCGCCCGTCTTTGCCAGCGTGCCACAGAGATGCCATGCTTTGACAGATGAAAGTCTGCCAGGACCGTGAAGTTCAATACCTGCTCTTCTGTGTTGATGTTGAAGATCACTTTTATCACAGTCATTATAATTGAACGGTTTTATTGTTGATTTTATGATGCATTGAAGAATCTTTCAAGAAAAGAGCAGGCGCATGCATTAAGAAAATAGAGTTGTTTTCGATTGCAGGAGGTTTGTTTCATGACAGTATGTTTCTGAAGGCAGCTTTTCCAGTTTTTCTGCAGTACATACACTGCCTGAAGTAGAGATTTGATTTGGTTATTTTGGTTATTTAGTGCTCGTGTACTGCACCATAATAAAAGTCACCAAATACATTTTCCATCAAAATCACAAAATAAACTATTCATATTATAATATTGAAACATTAAATAAATATACAAAATTAAATAATAACAATAATATAAAATATTTAAAAATAATAAATATTATATTACATTAAAAAACTATTAAATAAATTAATAAAAATATTACGTTAAATAGGGATTTAATATTCGCTCAGAAATTACTAGTAAATTTCACAAATAATTACTAAGTTTGTCATTGAATTAATGAAATTTGAAGTAGAGACTGAAATAGTGTTTTCTTGTAAAACATGCTCCCATAATGTTTGTTTTATTGACAACTTTGAAAAATATTTTAATAAAAAAATTACAATTTATATACAAATTAAAAAATATTAATAAAAAAATTTGACGTTTCGCATGTTTACATATTCATATTTATGAGGTAAATAGTCAAAATTATGACATGCTAAGTCATTATGAGGTAAAAGTCGAAATGATGACGTTGTAATTATTAGGGTATAAAGTCAAAATTATAGTCATAATTATGAGGTATAAAGTCGAAATTATGACATACTAAGTCGTTATGAGGTATAAAGTTGAAATTATGACATATTAAGTCATATTTATGAGGTATAAAGTCGAAATTATGACGTCATAATTATGATGTAAATAGTCGAAATTATGACATAAGTCATATTTATGAGGTAAAATGTGGAAATTATTACAAATCATAATTATGATGTAAAACTATTTCTAAAATCATGTTTGGCATGTTTACATGTGTTGTTTTTGCTGCTGGACTTCAATCATTGTGAAATGCTGAAGAAAAGCCGCAAAATGAAGTTGTTTTCATGCTCAATCACACCCATCACTAGTACAGTCATATCATTTTTTTGTACTAAGCACTCTTTCTTTGCAATTCTGACATCTTTGTTTGGTCTCGGCCTTGATTTATTCGTCATTGAGTGCCGTCCGCTCTAGCAGGGACTTCCCATCGCGCGGTGGTTTGTTGGTTTTGTGGCTGAAGGCAGGTGGAGACTATAATGCATTCAGATCCTACATGCGATTCCCCAGAGGCGAGCGCGGCGTCCGCTTACACGCCCTGCGTTTGGGTGGATTCCTTTGTCCTCTCGCTTATAAACAGGTGGTGATCCTATACTCTACTGGCTGACAACACCTTGTTTTCTATTTTACTTCATTTTGTGCTTCTGTGTTTGACTTTAAGCTCATTCATATTCAGATTTGAATATTCAAATTATGCTGAATGACTTTGCAGGTGTTTCCAAAACCTGTTTTGGATGAGGCTACCATTATATCTATATAAATCCTTGCTTTATTAGTAGTGTTACTTTACACTACCGATCAGACGCATCGTTTTCACCTGCTGGACCGGAAAACAGGTGGAAAAATCCCACAGACCCGACTTGGAACTGTAAAAAATCACCTAGCAACCACTCAGAACACCTTAGCAACCCCAGCATTATTTCAATATATTGAATATTCATGATATATTTAAATGTGATGATTTTTCTGGTGATTAAAAAATCATAATTATGACATAAGTGTAAATGATTACATACTAAGTCATTATGAGGTATAAAGTTGAAATTATGACATACTAAGTCATATTTATGAGGTAAAAAGTTTAAATTATAACATAATATCATAATTGGGAGGTAAAAAGTTGAAATTATGGCATACTAAGTCATATTTATAAGGTAAATAGTCTAAATTATGATAATTATTATTACGATAAAAAGTTTAAATTATGACAAAGTCATGAGGTTTAAAGTCGAAATTATGTCATACTAAGTCATTTATCAGGTAAAAAGTAGAAATTATGACATTAAGTCATTAAGAAGTAAAAGGTCAAAACTATGACATACTAAGTCATATTTATGAGGTAAAATATCAAAATTATGACAATTATTAAGTAAAAAGTTGAATGACATTAAGTCAATTATAAGGTGAATAGTCGAAATTATGACATACTAAGTCATTTATGAGGTAAAATATTGAAAATATGGTGTCATAATTACGAGGTAAAAAGTCGAAATTATGACATACGAAGTCATTATGAGGTATAATGTCGAAATTATAACATACTAATTTACATTTATGAGGTAAAAAGCCGAAATTATGACATTGTCATAATTATAAGGTAAAAAGTCGAAATTATGACATTCTAAGTCACATTTATGAGGTAAAAAGTCGAAATTATGACTCATAATTATAAGGTAAAAAGTCAAAATTATGACTCATAATTATAAGGTCGAAATTATGACATACTAAGTCACATTTATGAGGTAAAAAGTAAAAATTATAACATACTAAGTCACATTTATGAGGTAAAAAGTTGAAATTAGGACATACTAAGTCATATTTATAAGGTAAAAAATTGAAAGTATAACATAATAGCCTAGGTCATCATAATTGGGAGGTAAAAAGTTGAAATTAGGACATACTAAGTCATATTTATTAGGTTAAAAGTTACAATTTTGAAAGAATACACAATAAAGGACAATAACCAGTAAGAATAACGAGAATAAACAGTATACAATAACAATAATACACAATACACAAGAGTCAATACAGTATGAATAATAAGAAACAACACGCGATAAGAACAATAAAGATAAACAAATTTACAGTATAAATATAAGGATGTAGTGCAGGTAATGATAAAGTGACAAACAGTGTAAAGTGCCAATAATGTGTCAGTGTATTAAATATAAAATGACTTAAAATAAATATAACTTAGTGTATCATAATTTCATTTTAAGTCACAATATTGACTGCGTATGTCATAAAAAAAGGGCTTCCATAGCTATGTGAGCTTGAAAGCACACTTTTTTATCAGGTGATAAGTGAAGTGGATCAGGATGAGCAGAAGGTTACGCAGTGTTGCGGCACGGCTTTCCAATCGGGTCCCGCTCACTGATACTCAATTACTGCAGCAGAGGAGGCTGTAAATTTACATTTTACAAGCGCATTTCACTTCCCTCCTCCACTCGGTTCTTCCGACCACGCATACCGTGGCGGATGACGGAGCGCTTCTAAATGCATCTGACCCCAATTTTCTTCTGCCCAGGATGAGTGTGTGTGTGTGTGTGTGTGTGTGCGCGCGCAAACTACCAACTGGTTTAAATTAAGGGCCAATATTTACAGAGAGTGGGTGGCCGTTCAATTATGGTGTGCTGCGCAAAACTTCTTGTGATTTGCATGTCGTTCCCAGAGTTCTGTTCTGCCCTTTCTCTGTTCTCTAATCATAAACAAGCCACTTACCGAGTACATTACCGGGTGAGCGGTTACTCAGCAAGCACTTGATTGTTACTTGAAGCTTGTGATGAATGACTCACGGCCAATCACGGGCAAATGTGACACGCATATCAATGAGCGACGGCAGCGCGTTAGCCAATCAGAGATGAGCAAATCGATGACTCAGACAAGCTGAGATTATGTATAATTTTATGGTTAATATCTGGGAAAGATTTTACATTGGATCTTACCAGCAGTTTGACTATTGTCAAGCATTAGCGCTGTTTTTCTGAATATCAGCACGACAAGGAAGTAGGTAATGAACGAATTTTAATATTAACTTATATTTTTGATGCAATCTTACCAGTTGTTTTATCTATTTTTGCTTCGCCAAGGAAAAGATCCAAATAAAACGAATGAACCGTGTCTGTGAGCTAGTGATTAACGAATCATAAACGATTCATTCATTGCTTCTGTCACGCTACAAATGAACGAAAGCGTCGGGAGGTGAATGAATCATTTGTGTTTATTATAATTGATCTATTTTTGCTCCACCAAGGAAAAGATCCAAATTTAACGAATGAACCATGTCTGTGAGCTAGTGATGAACGATTCATAAACGATTCGTTCATTGCTTCTGTCACACTACAAATGAACGAAAGAGTCGGGAGGTGAATGAATCATTTGTGTTTATCATAATTTATTTATTTTTGCTCCGCCAAGGAAAAGATCCACATTAAATGAATTTATAAACGATTCGTTCATTGCTTCTGTCACACTACAAATGAACGAGAGTCGGGAGGTAAATGAATCATTTGTGTTTATCAAAATTTATATTTGGTTGCATTTTAATTATTTGCTAATTTGGAATATGATTAAATATTGTATGTGGGAATTCTGGAAATTTGACTATTGAAAATAAAACGTTTTAAAGAACGAATTCGAAAAAAGTCTCCATATAAGTTCTTGTTTTTAATATAAGCAAAAGTGCTGTTTTCCCGAATATCAGCACCAAATTAAACGAATGAACCGTGTCTGTGAGCTAGTGATGAACAATTCATAAAAGATTCATTCATTGCTTCTGTCATGCTTCAAATGAACAAAAGAGTCAGGAGGTGAATGAATCATTTGTGTTTATCATAATTTATCTTTGGTTGCATTTTAATTATTTATAATTTTTTGTTTTTAATATTTATAAGCACAGGAGCAAAAGTGCTGTTTTCCCGAATATCAGCACGTTTGTAAATGTGATATTGATTTTATACAATTCAATAAATAAGCTAATAGGCTATTAGTATTAACTTACATTTTAGACTCAATATTGTCTGTTTTTCCTCTATTTTATCAAGAAAAATAGTTCCAAACCGTAGAGCCATTGCACGTCTCCGAGCAATACAATTTCAGTTTTGTTACTGAATGAATCCGCATTTTTGAACGAATCGTTCTAATGAATGACTCGACGACTCGCTCATTCACTTCTGCTTTGTCCCTGAATGAATCAGCCATTTTGAATGAATCATTTGCCTGAATGATTCAGTGACTAACTCGTTAAGACAATGATTTGCCGCCACCTACTGGCCGTTTTAGCATCATTTCATTTTAGCTGAGAGAGGGACGAAGATTGAATTCTGTTGTTTTCGGTCGTTATTATAACAATAGTTCTGGTTAAAGAGATAGAATGCGTTTATAAATAGACTATTAAAAGCTAAATATGAGATAACGTAAATATACCGACTGTTTCTTTGAAATGGGCCTCCGAATTGCAAAGGCTGCCTCTGAATAAGAGAGTCGGTAAAACGATCCGAACTAAGTCAGCACACAGCTCAATGACCCGCTTGTTTCATTCCCATTGTAGAACGAAGCATTTGAGTGAATAATTCAATGACTCACCCATTTCGTTCCTGAATGGATCAGCGTGTTTAAATGAATCGTTTGAGTGAATTAATCATAATGATTCACTCATAAAGACGGTCTTTTGTCCCCACCTACTGGTGAGTCGATGTAACTAGCAGAATGAACTAAAACACTGACGGTCTAGAAAGAACGCAAACTGTGTGTGGATATGATAATGATGATTATTATAAACTGCATGGTTCAGATTTCAATTCTGATTGGATGTAAAATGGATGTGTTCAGTCATAATCATCAGAGCAACAACAATGACAGAATTTTCCTATTTCGGTGAACTATTCCTTTAATTCTGCCAGTGAATAGTGTTTACAATTAACGCATTTATCAACCGCTAATGGCAATTACTGGATATTGAAATCCTTGTGATCTGCACATATATAGAGAGATCTGATGGAGGTGAAAAAAGCTCGCAGGAGGAAATTCACTCCTACTTCATTTTCCGCCTCTCTGTGCTTATTTTTATGCTCTGCCTCCAGACAGAATATGGCACACACACACAAAAAGAGTGAGAGACGAGAAGAAAAGTGTGTAATAAAACATCAGAGACAGAAAGTAAGTGTGTGTGTAGGTATAGGAGATTGAGAAATATTCCTTCTGTTTGATTTCTCCGGGCAAAAGAGAGAAAAAAAAAAGAACAGATTGCCTATGTTGGTTTAGCTAACTGAAAAAAAAGTTGCTGAAATGCTGAAGATCTGCAATGGATCAGTGTTTGTCCCATGATGAGCTATTCTGGGATGTGGTAGGCGTCAGCGGCAGGTGCATACGGATAGTAGCTATCTTTATAAATCAAAATGTTCAGATGCATTGTATTAGGGTCATTGACAAATAAGGTTTTTTAAAAGTGTAAAAAAACATAATGGAGATATAATTAATTTTGAAGTTTTATTAAGTGTTAACAATGAGATTATGTGGATTTTATAATCAATTAACACTCTTTTTGTCATTTTTTACAAGATGGACAAAATGCGTCACCAAAAAAGTCATTTGGTTTAACCAAAATTTCGGTTTTACCGAATGACACTTTTGGTTACACCGAATGACGATATTTTCAAACAATGCTAACAGGCTGATATCTAGCAAAAGGACATTTTATATTTAGTACAAGTTTTTAAAATATTACATTTTCCATGTTTTATAGCGGTTGTACCGAATGACGTATGAGCAAGTGAAAACATGAATTTATCAAATAGTTAAAAGAGAGTTCGTTCCTTTGCTTCACGATCATGTGGTCCTTTGTAGGTGTCTGAATGATGTCACATCCTGTCACATGATATTGACCGCAAAATGGTCCCTTTATATTGGTTGCTCCAAATGACATCAATGAAATTTTTCCGGACATTCTTTCTCATAACAAAGCAACGACTTCTACACATAATTTTAATACCATTTTGCACTATGTTGATATATGATGGCAGAATAAAAAATATATACATTTATTACATTTTAAGATATTTTAATCACAAATGAAATGGCTGTATTGGCCTTTGGACGGTTAAACCGAATGACCTTTTGACACTTCAAAATCTTTAAAATACCTTTATATGTAGAAAAATAGAATTAAAACCTTTTGGATTCAATAAAAGAGATCTAGTTGTACTACCTTACATACTTTGGATGTCATATCTTTGTTTTTTATTATTATTAAGGCCTTTGGACAAACAAATATGACCCGTCACGTCACTGACCCATTCGATTTTTTGTGGATTCATAGAACATACAATTCAGGACATATTTTTAAAATGTTTTTCAAAGAAGTCTGCAAGACTGCATTTATTTGATTTAAAAAATACAGTAAAAATTCTGAAATATTATTACAATGTAAATCAGCTGTTTTCTATGTGAATATATGTTAAAATATAATTTATTCCTGTGATGCAAAGCTGAATTTTCAGCATCATTACTCCAGTCTTCAGTGTCACATGATCCTTCAGAAATCATTCTAATATGATGATTTGCTGCTCAAGAAACATTCCGTCCTTGCTGTAAAATAATTAATCAATTATATATTCTATTAAAAGCATAATATAATATTTAAGTACTAAATTATAGTACTATTCACACTTTTGTCGCATAAAAATGGCCCAGAATCATGTTCTTTGTCGTTAATTAATGTGTCTTTCGGCATTTCTGCTCATGTTCGGATGAGCTGAAGGATAAAAAAACTTTCTATGCCACACAATAATTTAACAGAGACCAGAACACGAGCGCCAGCCTCTTTTGGAAAGGCGCGTGGCTTATTTTGGCTTGTTTTGTCAGGGCAGGTTGCTTATTTCTCTAGGGAGATCTGGCAACGGCGTCATCCAGAAAAACAGATCTGTGTCACATGTGAGGTAAAGGGGGAAAAAAATCAGATTTGGGTCACATTCAGCTGCGGCGCATGCGTCCTTTAATGCTCAAGGTTAAACGGACATCCAGCGGCTTCTCGGCTCGAGCGCTCGGGGTCAGAGGTCGCAGATGAGCCCCTGCGGGTTGTAATGGTTACATAAGTGTTGGCCGTAGCTCGTGGCTCGTCTTCTGACTCGTCCGATGTGTCCTGACGGCTGTCGCAAACCTCTCCGGGGACGCAGATTCACACGCATTATCTTGAGGCAGAAATATGACCATCGCACAACAAATACTGTGCGTCACAAAGACTCGGAGGCTGGGAAACTAATCAACAATAATGAACAAATCTTTTCTGATGGGAAATGATGTATTGCTGCGAAAAAAAAGATCCCTCAGTCTGACAGTCTTCAGATCGATACTAATGTAATGGGGTTGCCATTCTGACAGAGTGTTTTTGAGGAAGAGGAGATGCACTATATATATATATATATAAAATGTATGATGGTTTCACACAAAAATATGACTGTTTTCAACACTGATAAAAATCATAAATGTTTCTTGAGCATCAAATCATCATATCAGAATGATTTCTGAAGGATCATGTGACACTGAAGACTGGAGTAATGATGCTGAAAATTCAGCTTTGATCACAGGAATAAATTACACTTTACTATATATTCACATAGAAAACAGATGATTTACATTGTAATAATATTTCACTGTTTTTACTGTATTTTTGATCTATTGAATGCTGCCGTGGTGAGCAGAAGAGACTTCTTTCAAACACATTAAAAATATTACCGACACAAAGACATTATTAAAACTAGAAACTTATTTTTAGTCTTTTTTATTAGCTTTTTTTAAAAGTTGATTTGTTGAAATGTATAAGATTTTGTGCTTTTTGATGGTCGACACCTTAGTAATCTGAAGAAACGGTCACTATCAGCGAACTGAATCTTTTTAAACTGATTCAAACGATTCGAGCCACTGGAATGAATCAAATCTGATCTCCACTAAACATAAACTCGTGTGATACGTGTTGTTATGCAGTTAAATACAGCAGTCGAGCTGCAAAACGTTAAACCAACACGACCTTTAAATCAGCGGTTTAGCGCGATTAAACCAGCAAAAACATTCAGTATTCGAGGCACAGGTATAAAATCAGACAGGACATTTATAACATAATTTTTTACTTTTTGTCATAATTTTTACTTTGTATGTCATAAATATGACAAAAATCATAATTATGAAAGAAAAAGTCGAAATTATCATTTTTTATGTTATTGTTTAATTTTTTTTAGGTTATAATTCTGACTTTGTATATCATAATTGCAACTTATGTCATAATTATGACTTTTTAAGTCATTTTGTCTGTCATTATTTTGACTTTTTGTCAATTTCGCATTTTATAACAATTTTTACTTTTTATGTCATATTTATGACTTGTCATAATTTTGACTTTTTATGTCATAATTTTGACTTTTTATGTCATAATTTTTACTTTGTATGTCATAAATATGACAAAAATCATAATTATGACATAAAAAGTCAAAATTGTCACTTTTATTTTATTGTTTCTTTTTTTAGGTAATAATTATGACTGTATATCATTAATTTCAACTTATGTCATAATTACTACTTTTTAAGTCATTTTGGCTGTCATTATTTCGACTTTTTATAACAATTTTTACATTTTAATTATGTCATAATTTTGTGTTTTATAACAATTTTTTACTTTTTGTCAATTTTTACTTTTTAATCTCATAATTAATTTGACTTTTTACTTTGTATGTCATAAATATCATTGTCAATTTTGACTTTTCATCTCACAATTTCGACTGTCATAATTTCGATTTTCTCAATTTGTAATTTTTATGTCATATTTATGACTTAAGCCATAATTTCGACTTTTTGTCTCAATAATGACTTTTTATGTAATAATTTTGACTTTTTGACTTATTTACAACTTAAATTTTGATGTTTATTTTGTATCGCCGCATTAGGCACAGACAGGACACTAATTGTTGGAGGGTTTGACTACACAGCGCTTATCAGACTGATATCGGCGACATGAATCGTCTGTGAGAATTAATGATTCTTTTTAAACAGTAAAGAGTCTCACTCTCTCTCACACACACACACACACACACACACACACACACACACACACACACACACACACAGCTTCAGTCTGCTTTAATTTGTGTTTATAAAATGAGCCCAGAGGTGAAGATGAAGACAAGAGGGACTGAGAGTTTAATGCTGTTTTTACAGGAAAAATCGAATTTGCTTGCGATGCCAACTGGCACCAAGATTCGATGCACATAAAACGAACAGACAGCAGTGAATCAATACAACTGAATCAAACACTCTGAAAAATGCTTCACAGAAATGAATCAAACTCGTCATATTTGTCGCTAAAGTTTAAATCAGTCTTACGACACGTTATTCCAAAGCAGATTTACACCAAACATGAAAAAAGAAGATAAAAGGAAAAGAAAATGACTGAATACACTGTAAATATTTGATATAACAGACGCGAGCCTCGTCTGTCATCGATTGTTTAATCATCACTGTTTGGAAACTGGAAACTGTCTGAAACCCGCAGGCTTCAGAAGTGATTTCAGAGTGTCATGTGATCTTTTATCCAGAACACAAGCGTCTGCTGGACGCTTTAAATCCAGTGGAGTTCTTCTCCTCCTCTAGATCTCAGTATGTGCAGACTGAAGCGCTCCGACACCAGCTGCAGTGCCCTTATTAGTGTTCACTATCTGCCTTCTGAAGGTGCGCTCACATTTACTGTCTCGGCCAAAATTCACAAGCGAAATCCAGTCATTTCTGTGGAAGCCCATTTCCACCACATCAGAAAACAATTACTTTTTATGTCATATTTATGACTTGTCAAAATGTAGACTTTAATCTAATAATTAATTTATGACTTTTTATGTCATAATTTTTACTTTGTATCTCATAAATATAACATAAAAATCATAATTATGACATAAAACGTCAAAATTATCACTTTTTATTTTATTGTTTAAATTTTTTAGGTTATAATTATGACTTTGTATATCATTCATTTCAATTTAAGTCATAATTATTACTTTCTAAGTCATTTTGGCTGTCATTATTTTGAATTTTTATAACAATTTTTACTTTTTATGTCAATTTCTTGTTTTATAATTACTTTTTGTCATAATTTTTACTTTTTAATCTCATAATTAATTTATGAATTTTTACTTTGTATGTCATAAATATGACTGTCAGTTTTGACTTTTCATCTCACAATTTCGACTGTCATAATTTCGACTTTTTATAACATCATTTTTACTTTTTATGTCAGACTTTTCATCTCAATTATGACTTTTTATGTAATAATTCTGAATTTTGACTTATTTACAACTTATATTTGTATTTTGTATCGCAGCATTATTTTTTTCCTAACCTTGGAGGCTTGCCTTAAAGCGGTGTTGTTAAATACACAGGAACACATGATCAAATGAGGAGCAGGTGTGAGTAATCAATGAAACAGTGAGTGACTATGGCTGCAGCCGTCTACGGAGCATTAAACTGCTGGTGAATTCGTGCACTAAAGCTCTTGTGTAGCTGTTTGTTGTCTGTAATCAAGTGTATTTAGATGTGGATGTTAATGCAGCCCAATGTGTCTTGAAGACAGACATCTATAGACACGAGTCACATGATACACACAATGCACCCATTGACGTTTGTTCAAACAGACAGTGTTGTTTTAGGAAGATTAAAGCCTTGTTTGTGCACACAGAATGAACTCCCCATATTTCGGAGTGGTACGACCCCGGTGGCCTGTGCTCGACTTTCTTAAGACGCTTCTTTGTGTGTGTTTGTGTGTTGAAAGACTCTTACTTCAATAGTAACTCCCTCCATTCGACGAGAACGAGCTCTTGTCCTTTAGGCCGGATTGGCATACTGTGCCCACTGGCACCGCCGAGGGCATCGCAGGGAAGCAGCCCGCGGCGTCCACCGGCCTCTTTTACCCAGAAACGCCTCCATTCATGGCAGATCCAACATGGCGGCTCTGTCTTTTCATGGAGCGCAGTTGGAGTTAATGGGCCAGTCATGCGACTTCTCGACTCACAGCGGATCTATCCATGCTTGATTGATGAATGATTTAAATCAACACCGCGACACGCTGTTCAGTCGGAGCTCTCGTTGTCTCCAGGTGCAGCGGTTTCTGGATCATTTGGAAAAAGTTTTTCACAACTTTGTGAAAATTAGAAACTCAATAGTTTTCATATTGAAAAATATACAAAATATTTATATTATAAATATATAAATATACAAAATATACAAAAATATATAGAAAAGTTGGAAAGAAAAAATATACATTGAATTATAAATTAAATATATAATATATATATTATAAAACTCTCTCTCTCTCTCTCTCTATATATATATATATATATATATATATAAAATTATTGTTATACAAATTTAAATATATATTGTTTATATATATTGCTTTTTAATTTGTATATTTTAACAATATTATTTTAATTAAAAATGTTAATATTTTCACAATATTATATATAAAAACCTAGCTGTATCCTTAAATTTAATACAATATTTCCTCAAAAATTCAGTGGTGTATAATAAAAATTATTTTTTTTAAAATATGAGACACATGAATTACTGAATTTATTTCACAATATTTTCTTAAAATGCACTAAAAATATCTGAAAACAACATTATTTTCTATCATTTGATGATAATTGACAAATATTATTAAATAATTAATGAACATCTGCAAGAATGCACCAATATATCAATACATAATCGTCGCCTGCTATTTCATTAAAACAGTGTAAAAATATTAATCAGTGCTATTCTATAAACATGGTTTTTTTTTGGTCCAAACCCTTTAATAAGAGGTTTAGGCGAGAACAGACACACGATCAAACAGGCTGACACATACTTCCCAGAATCCTTTGAGTGTGACAGGTAACATGAGCGCAGACGGTGAGAGTGTCTGATCTCTGAGATGTGTGTGATTGAGGGCGAGTCTTTCGCTGTCAGGGCCGTTTACGTGACTAAAAGAGATACTTTGAAACTAAAGCTAGTCAAACATTTACAGACGACATATTCTGCTTTTCTCCCTGTTCATCTTTCTTTAGTGTGTAAATGTTGCTTGTTGTTTGATCATGAAAAAGCTCTGCAAAGTCCCTCTAGTGGGAGTTCTTCTCTATATCAGTGTCAGTGTTTCTGAACTCCCTGAAACGCCTCCTCATTTAAATAATTAATATGTAGAATAAAGGGGCGGGGCCTGGTTGAGTTAGTTAGTAGTGTGTTGAAACTGATATTTTAATTTAAAAAAAAAAGAATCACGTGAATGCATGAATCGTTCAAAATAAGATCAATAACATGCAAATAGACTGAATTTACATTTGAACTTCAAAGGCTTTACTAAACTGTTTCGAAACTTCTGCATGTTATTTTGCATCTGCGTCTTTTTTTACTAACCAGCACCAGTCTAGTCTTGTGGTGTTTGCTCTGAAAAGAATAACTTTTCCATGCAACTTTTGCAGGATTATTATAGAATGCAGAATTTAATTTTATTCAAAAGGCCATACATGCATATTTAGGTCACATCTGGCATATAAATTTACCATTTTTAAGTATATACATATATATATGTTGCCATATGGAGTTTAAGAAAAAAATAGTCAAACTTATTAAATTTCTGCTCTGTATATAAAGTAACTTTATTCACATACACAGTTTACTCAAGTTAATATATATATATATATATATATAGCAAATCTCAACTTCTTGATTGTTTAAATAATTGCACAATATTATTGCACAACTCTATATCCCACTTTATTCACATATACACAGTATAATCATGTAAAGCGATATATAGCCTACTATATAGCAAATCTCAATTGCTTTACTGTTTATATTGTATCAAAATAAACTATATTGTTGCAAATCTCTACACTGTAAAAAACAATAAGGAAAATTTACTTGATTTTTCTTTCGCAAGTTTTTGCACGCATATTTTTTAAATTTCAAATATGGAAATAAGTAACTCTACTTAACTAAGATAAGTAAAATTAACAAAGAAAATAAGTCATTTTAACTTGGCCAGTTTAAGTTTCTTTTGCAATACATTTTACTCAAACAATATAACACTGAATTAAACCATGTTTTTAAAGTGTATGCTTTACTTAGAAACATCGAAGTAAATAATACAATAGATATATCTTCATATTAGAAGTAACGCGGCACCTGAACACAGAGACCTCAGTACTTGGTACACAATGACGGTAACATTCGATGGATTGTTTTGAGTGTGAATGTGGCATTTTGAGTAGAAAATGAACTCCAAATGTCACAAAATGGCAAGTTACTAAACGTAACCACAAAAGTAATGATAAAACAGTGTAAAAACAGCTAGAAAACAGCTGACTTCATTAATTATTCAAGGCCCAGTGCATGATGGGAACACCAGTATCAGAAAAGTTGAGTAGTTTTGTTGATATTTACGCTTTAATTTCTACAAGCTTAAATTTACTTAGTTTTTTTAATTCTTGCCTGAACTATTTTTTTCATGTAAAAATGACATTTGTTTTTTCTGTAGTATTTACTTCACCATAAAATAATTTTTTACAGTGAAAATATCTCTATATTCTATATCTTCTATACTCTATTCACTCTATATTTTCACTTGATTTGATTTTTGATTTGAAAACGATATAAAGAACTGCTTGATTGTTTATATCGTTGCAAAACGCAAACCATATTATCGCTCTAATCTTCTAAATCCGACTATAAGGCATGAAGATATTATAAAAATTATAGCTGCGAACAGAAATTATCGGGGTTCAAGCGCTTTAAGGCCTTTAAGCATAAAATGGTATTAAGTATTAATTAGCAATCCTGTAACCATCTCAATCATAGATGGAAAAGACCATTTACAGCCAATTTACCATAGGAAATTTATGGTTTATAAATTTTTTTAACAGTTATCAAGGTTGAGCCAAAAACTTAGGACTAGTTCGCCAAAGTTGTTTTTGGAAATAATCTCCAATAACAGGCCTAGAGGCAAAGTTGCTCAGAATGAGGAGTTCATTTGGTATGAAGGTTGTGTGTGATATACAATCCTTTACGAACATAAACAATGCAAAGGTGCCTCCCGGTGGCCAGTTTCTTTCGAATTTCTCACAGGCCTCTAGGTCCGTGAGTCAAACAGGCCCAGCAAGTTTCGTTCCGATCGGCCTCCGTTAACTTTGTCTGAAAGCTGCTCAAATTTCATTGGCCGATAGTGGCCATGTTTTTTTCTGTGTCTTCATAGACAGTCATAGCACCTCGGACAAAGACACCGCATGCCAATTTTCAGGTTAATCAGACTAACGGTGAAGTAGTTATAGCCATTTTCATGCTTTTTTTCCCTGTTATAGCGCCACCAAGCGGCCAATCGCCGCAATTTTTTTCACGTGACCAAAGATTGAGCCCATACACCCGTGTGCCAAGTTTGGTGAAAATATCTCATTACGTTCACGAGTTATAGCCATTTTAGTGAAAGTGACTCCGCCCACTTTAAACGTTTTGGCAGCCCTTAGGGACCGTGAATCGAAATTTCAACTTTTTTTGGATAATTATTGACAATCAGACTCCGGAGAATCTTTCTGCACTGGGTTGGTTCCGATCGGGCCAAAAACCTAGGACTAGTTCGCAAAAGTAGGTTTTTCAAAAAATCCAAAATACCCAAAAATCGTAGGAGTTATGAATGATTGTGTACTTTTGACTGCTGTAGCGCCCCCGTCAGAGCCTTGGTGACGGTGTGAGTACTACCAGCCCTCAAAGTTTCAAGTCTCTACAACTTACACTTTGGTCTGCCTGATCTCTTTTAGGGGAGAATGCTGATCCTTGGACAATTTAACAATTGCAATAGAGTTTCAGCGCTACACTCTTGAACCCCCTAATCATGGTGACTTCAAATGATAGGGAGGCTGAAGAACGTGAAGAGAGAACAGGAGGAAATGTTGAGACAAAATCATTTGATGAAATTTAACCAAATGGATTCAAGATGTACTGTAGTTTCAGCATCAGATAGCAGACGTCTCATTCATGCTGTACTCACGAGCGCTGCTGTGTTTGTGTCTTCACGCAAGAGTTCAGCGCTCGTATGCGTGTTTCAGTAGTTGAGCTCATGCGAGGAAACTCTCCATATGTTTCCAGTGTGAGACCCTGGAGATGAGCAGATATGAAACATCACATCCACTGACAAGCTTCTTTGCGCTGTGGTCTATATTTAACCTGACAGGGAACCAGGAGTGTGAAGACACTGGAGTTCAGTCCTGTCGCTGGGAGACTGTTACTGTGTCTTTGCTATCTTATAAAGCGATTAAAACTGCCTCTTCCATCTAAATTTGAGATTTTGTTCTTAAAAATCAGCTGTGATGAGCAAGAGGACATTTTGTGAATCATTTGGTTAATGTTGAGTAGCTCCGCCCACCGTGGAATCTCATTGGTCCAAAATCCGCTCCGCTATACATTACATTCTGATTGGCTGTGATTGTTTCCAAAGGTGAAAATACTACTTCCGGCAAGATTCTGAAGTGTGCAAACAATGAGGCCACAGGAGGGGATTTAGCAATGTAGGTGAAGTGACGCAACTGATGCTGGTAGATCATGTGACAGTAACAACATGGCGGATGTAGTATAAACGAATTTCTTTCATACCACACACTTTCATACTATATAGAACATACTCGTTTAACGCCGCAAAGTAAATTCAAATTCACATGTAATCAGACAGAATGTGATTTCAGATACTTAAAGCTAACCCTTTAGTACTGAAAATAATGTCATTAATTACTCACCCTCATGCCGTTCCACACCCGTAAGACCTTTGTTAATCTTCAGACCACAAATTAAGATATTTTTGTTGAAATCCGATGGCTCAGTGAGGCCTGCATAGCCAGCAATGACATTTCCTCTCTCAAGATCCATTAATGTACTAAAAACATATTTAAATCAGTTCATGTGAGTACAGTGGTTCAATATTAAGTAATAAATGACATTATAATCATTTTTGGGTGAATTAACCCTTTAAGCTAATAAATAATTAATGTATAAAAATGAAATTGCTAATGTAGATAAATATAGTATAGATAATATAGATATCTGGCTAAACTTGGCCGTTTTTGTCACTAAATATGATCATCTATAAATTAAATTACATTGCAATTTAAGATTTAGATGAAAAAGATTTATGTTTAAGATTTACATTTACATTCATTAGGTTTATACTGTACCTAGGTTTTTAATGTTAATATATAATATATGTGTGAATATATAATATATATAATCACAATTAATCAATTTCACAGCACTAATACATATACACTGCCCTCCAAAAGTTTGGAAACGCACTAGAAAAGTGGGGTTTTGGACAATATTGGCATGAATCCTTTTTAATTTGTGATGATTTTGCACTGATAAGGGACAACACAAACTACGAAAACATATTTTATTACATAAACAGTTTATACATAGAAAAACTTAAATTTTCGATTCATCAAAATATCCACCATTAGCAGCTATCTGACCTAAACTGGGTTCTAATTGGTTCATTGTATTCTAAACTTAATTGGCAATCAATTGTTGAAGCTATTAAGGTGTGCTGATCCAAAAATCTTTCACAAACCTGGGCCAAGTTTGGCATCACAGCTGGCAAAGGGGCATGTCTGACTTTGACATGTATATATTGCCATTATTATGTAATCAAAATGAAAATTATTATTGCTGGTCTTCAATGATAATGTCAAGTTACTTTAATGTATTTGCACCAAAAAATGATAAGGATTTATGCTGATATCGTCCAAAACCACACTTTGCCAGGGGTGTTTCCAAACCTTTGGAGGGCAGTGTATATATGACCAGTTCTGTCATGCATTAACATGCATTATGCAACAATTAATATATGCTACTATATATATATTATTTTTATTTTATTTTTTTGCATGCCCTGTAAAGTGTGTGGAGGCATCATCTGTCTGAGGCGTTTGAGAGCAGGAGATATTGATGCTGAGATGATTGATTAAGTGATTTGTCAATAGTCTTGTCTTGTTAAGACTCAGAGTCCAGTGAATTTAAACCTTTACTGATCAGATTCATTACAGAAACGTCAGATTTGGAGTAGATTTCTCCTGAGGATTCATCAGTGTTGTAGTATTTAACATCTCTGTTGACGAGAGCGATGCTAATCAGTTTCTCAGGCTGATGCGTGTAGATGTCGGAGCTCGTTCTAATCATGCAGCTCTAATTTAGACAGCTGGATCAATGAAGAGCTTCACATCAGAATCATCCAGAGCTGGAGAGGGTTTGAGCATCATGTGTCCGGCTCTTTATCTGTGCGTGTGTGTGTCCAGATAAGAGCAAAGCACTCTGGGATATCAGCCTCAGCTCCAGCTTCTTATTTATTCATGCAGGTTGACACGTCAGTGGCCAAGGTCGCAGCGGACACGAGCACGGCCATTTACTCACATTCAATTACACAGAAGAGGCTGATCCTAGATCTGCACAGGCTCTTGAAGAGGCTTTATTCATCAGATCAGATCAGACTCTCAGCTGAGGAGCGTTTGACAGAGAAAAACCTCTCTGAAAACTGATCAAAGCAATAAAACACACATACTTTAACTTCAACACGATTGCTCAAAACCCTCACACCCAAACCAAACGTCCATCTCTGTTTAAAAGAAATAATTCAGCCAAAATTTAAAATATTGTGTGTGAGAAACAAACTCAGCTTCATTGTATTGTCTGAATATTAAATCAATTATTATTTATTTTAAATAATTACATATAATTAAATAAATATATTTCTATTTTAACTATATTTCAGCATTTTTTTAAAAATATTTTATTAAATAAATATAAATATTTTACTTCATTTGACCAGTGCAGTTCCAGTTAATATGTGAACTGGTATGAATTATGCAACATTAAAGGGTTAGTTCACCCAAAAATGAAAATTCTGTCATTTATTACTCACCCTCATGTCGTTCCACACCTTCGTTAATCTTCAGAACACAAATTAAGATATTTTTGATGAAATCCGATGGCTCAGTGAGGCCTGCATAGCCAGCAATGACATTTCTAAAACAAAAAAAGACTTATTTAGTGATGGCTGATTTTAAAACACTGCTTCATGAAGCTTCGGAGCGTTATGAATCAGCCAATGAAACCGCCAAACTGCTGAAATCACGTGACTTTGGCGCTCCGAACCGCTGATTCACTCCGAAGCTTCATGAAGCAGTGTTTTGAAATCGGCCATCACTATATAAGTCGTTATTTTGTTTTTTTGGCGCACCAAAAATATTCTCGTCGCTTTATAATATTAATATTGAACCACTGTACTCACATGAACTGATTTAAATATGTTTTTAGTACATTAATGGATCTTGAGATTTCAACAAAAATATCTTAATTTGTGTTCTGAAGATTAACGAAGGTCTTACGGGTGTGGAACGACATGAGGGTGAGTAATAAATGACATTATTTTCATTTTTGGGTGAAAGTAACCCTTTAATATATGCTACTTTTGGTCACAATACATTGCATGCTTACTTTTGGTATAGAAATACATTTATATTTATATATATATATATATATATTAGGCTGTCAAATTGATTACTTGCATCTAACTTAAAAGTTTGTAAATATATGTGTGAATATACATATGTTTATATAGTGTAAATATATATATATATATATATATATATATATATATATATGTATGAAAATATATCTAATATTTATATTAGATTCGACTAACTGCGATTAATGAATTTGACAGCAATTATAATATATATATATTATAACACTAATACTAATATATATATAAAATGTATTTTATAAAATATATACATGACAAAAATATGTACATATATATGTAAATATGTTTACAAACATTTATGTTAGATTCGATTAATCGCAATAATATATATATGTATGTGTGTATATATATATTTAATGTAACACTAATACTAATATATATAATATATATATAATAATATAATACTAATATATATATATATATATATATATATATATAATTTATTTTATAACATATATATATATGTATATTAGTATTATATATATTATATAATATTATTATTAGTGACAAAATTTTGTCTATTTTTCATAATTGCACATTTACTTTTTTATCTCAGAAATTAATTTAGTGTAAAATGTCTTACCTTTTGTCAGCCTGATCATATAATGAATCAAAAGGAGATGTTAAATTTTGTGGTTGATATGATCCCTCCTTCATCCGTGGCACTTGAAATTGAAGAGCAAGTTGAGCGCATTGCATTGTGGGATAGAGTAGTGTTCTCTGAATTTACAATCATGCATTTGGCACAGACTTTTATCTAAAGTGTCTGATTCAGTTCATGTATTCCCTGGGAAGGAAACACTGCACAGGCCACTACTATAAACTCCACAGTGCTAGAGCAGCACAACAGATGAACACATGAGATCTCACCAGTTCAGACGAGGCTGCTTGTTATCCAGACATAACTGGACACTGAGCCAGGAACGCGCGCGTGTGTGTGTGTGTGTGTGTGTGTGTGTTACATAAAAGCGCAGACATCTCTCTGTCTCTCTCTCGGCTCTTTTGTTTCCCATGTGAGAACCTCAGGAGACTCTAATGGGAACCAGCTGTTGGGCCGATCACATCTACACACATCCAGCGCTCTAAGTGGCTGTGGTTGAGCTGGCTGCTCTCTGATTGGCTGCTGCAGGAGCATTCCATTCTCTGTGATTGGTCTCTGTCTTTATGCAAATGTTGTGGAGTTTTTGCACGGGGAGAAAGGGTCAGTTTTAGTGCGAAAAACTGCAAATCAAATCACTCTGACAGTCAAACATCATGCTTGAGCGCTTCAGCTAAAAACAAAAGACTGTTGAGAAACAATAAAAGCTTAACTTTAAAAGCAGACTTTATCAGACTGCAAAAGGTCGATATTTTTCATATTTATAGTAATAAACAGCAATATTTATTTATATGTAGTAATCATAAATGTTTCTTGAGCAGCAAATCATCATATTAAAATGATTTCTGAAGGATCATGTGACTCTGAAGACTGGAGTAATGATGCTGAAAATTCAGCTTTGATCATTGATCAACTATATATTCACATAGAAAACAGTAATTTTACATTGTAATAATATTTCACAATTTTTACTGTATTTTTGATCAAATAAAAGCAGCTTTGGTGAGCAGAAGAGACTTTATTATCCAAAAACATTTAAAAAAATCTAGTGTGTATTTTTATGACATTTTAATCAGTTTAATAAAATGGACAGTTAAAAAAAAAGATATTCTATAAAAAATATTAAATTATTGTATTAATGCTACAGTGAGCAGGAGAGCAGAGGATGCTGGGATACCCGGGAGCGTGTCTGGGATGTATGAATATTCGCAGTGACAGCGGTGTCGCGCTGGGGGAAGGACAATGACCGACATCCCAGCGCGGGGTTGCCGTGGTGATGGAGGTCCGTGAATGGGACGAGGCCGTCTTGTTCATTTCCGCAGTCTCTTTCTCGCGCCGCTAATTGCTTTCTGCATATCAAACACCCGTCGAGAACGGACTGATATTCCATTAAAGTCACCGTTTCATTTTGACTCTGGTCTCATTGTGAATCAATCATCAGCCATGTTATAATATTGCATAAAACATTATTATTTTTTTTTCAGAGAAAAATATAAGGAACCAAAACTAAAACTATTAAATATCATTTTCATTCATTGATATAAAGCTAATATATATATGTATATGTGTATATATATATATATATATATATATATATATAATAAAATATAAATATTAGTGTTATTTTAGGATCATTGAGGTACTATTATAGTTTTTATTATTGTTTTATTTTATTATTTTATTTATTATTTTATTAAAAATCATTTTCATTCATTGTAATTCATGTTTTCATTCATGTTTTCATTTGTATATTATTTGGTTTTAATTTAAATTTAAATAAATAAATATATATATTATTTATATATATATATATATATATATATATATATATATACATATATATATATAATAAAATATAAATATTAGTGTTATTTTAGGATCATTGAGGTACTATTAGTTTTTATTATTATTTCATTTTATTATTTTATTTATTATTTTATTAAAAATCATTTTCATTCATTGTAATTCATGTTTTCATATTATTTGGTTTTAATTTAAATTTAAATAAATAAATATATATTATTTAGAATATATATGTGTATATATATATATATATATATTATAAAATATAAATATTAGTGTTATTTTAGGATCATTGAGGTACTATTATAGTTTTTATTAATATTTTGAAGTAGTTTTCATTTGTATATTATTTGGTTTTAATTTTAATTTTAATTTTTGTTATTAATTTTGTATGTTTTTGACATTTTCATTAGTTTAATATGTCTATAAAGTATAATATTTTGAAGTAGTTTTAATTTGTATATTATTTGGTTTTTATTTTAATTTTTATTCTCTATTTTATTTTAGTTTTAGCAATTTTGTTGTTGTAAGTTTTTGACAATATTTTAATATATTAATTTGTCTATAAAGTTTTTTTTATTAATTTTTATTTCAGTTTTAGTTTTAGTTATTAAAATAAGAAACTATATCTGAAATAGAATAAGTGTGTTTTTGTATATTTTATTTTATTTCAGTTTTAACGTTCATTTTATCTGAAGTAACAAATATTTTTTTTTGTGGTTTTGGTTTTAGTTAATAGATGAAAAACGTATTAACTTATGTTAGAAATGTTGAAGTACTAAAATTACTAAAACTGAAATCAAAATAAATTAAAGCTTACTAGAAATATTTTTTTAAAAATCTAATAAAAATGACAAAAGCACGTAGCAAAATGTGTAAAACCTAAACTGAAAATATAAAAATAAACAAAAATAGTAAAAAAAAAAAAACCCAACACTGTGCAAGAAAATAAATAAATAATAATTATATCATTAATAATATGTAATTATTTTTATCAATTTAAAAAATCAATAATTAGCATCGATTCTTCACCTTTTCCTACATTTCAAACTGCAGAAGAAACTCAACCTCAATATTAATC